>NW_005054512.1:103201-108191 GCF_000277835.1 Geospiza fortis
CAGACCCTGCTGAGCACGGAGGAGCGCTACAGCCCCCGCGTGTCCTACTTCCAGTGCGTGCAGAGGGACATCCAGCCCTACATGCGGAAGATGTTGGCCTTCTGGATGCTGGAGGTACCGGAATGCTGCGGGGTTTGCCCCAAAAACCCGGGGGGACAAGCGGGGGACGAGCCGGCGCTGATGGGTGCCGGGCACAGCGGTGGTGCCGGTGGGGATGGAGGGTGAAACTCGCTCTCCTGTGCTAAAATTGGCATTTGTCCCCCCAAAAGCTCCGGGCAGGGCTCAGCTCAGCCCCCCGGGGGGAAATAATAACGCTGCCGAAATGAAAAATGAATCTGCGGCTGGAGTTCGGGGCTTGGGGGGATGTCCTGGTGCTGTCCCAATAAATGACAATTCCGCAGGGCTCGATCCTGCCTGTCCCAGCCGGTGCTGCGGGGAGCGCTTCCAAAAAATCCAGAATATTTCAATTTTAAAGGGGGTTTCCCCCCACCCCCCCCGCTGTCATTATTCCCGCAATTGAAGAAGGCTCTGTGGGTAAACCCCGCTTTGGGGAGCGGCTCCTGTGCAGCCCTAAAAGCAGCGAGGTGCCACTGGAGGATGTCACGACCCGCGTGTCATTGTCCCCGGCGCTGCTGGCAGCGGGAGCAGGGCGGCGTTCGCTGCCGAAGGAGCAGAAACCGCGATAGATGTTATGGTGGTGTCGAAAGGAGGAAGCTCGCTGTGACAAGTGTTGCGGTGCTGGGGGCAGATAAGAGGCACGGCGCTGAAATTTGGAGCTGCTGGGCTCCGCTGGTGGCTGAGGGAGGGGAATTTGGGGGATTTGGGGGTTGGGTTGGGTGCTGCCATTCATTCTCCTCGCATCCCTGGAGAGCTCCGGGTGGAATTGCCGGCCCTGGATCCTTCTCTCCAGCCAAAAAAATGCACCAAAAAAAAGGAAATTTGGAGCACCAGAGCTGCCCAGGGCAGGGTGGCAGCTGGCAGGGGATATCCCCAGCCGGGCACAGCAGAAATGGAGTAAATTCAGATTTATCCACGTGGAATTTATTCAGATTTATTCCAGGTGGAATTGCCAGCCCTGGATCCTTCTCTCCACCCCCCCAGCAACCTGAGGGAAGGAAACTGAGGCACTGGGAGATCCCTGGGCATGGAGAGCCCTCATCCCTGGGTTTCCATGCATTTCAACCCTTTTTGGGGCACATCCTGCTCCAGTATAGAGGGAATACCCAGGGTTCTGAAGGATTTGTTCCATCCCGAGCTGCCCAGGGCAGGGGTGGCAGCTGGCAGGGGACATCCCCAGCAGGGCACAGCAGAAATGGGGCAAATTCAGATTTATCCACGTGTTCCAGGTGGAATTGCCAGCCCTGGATCCTTCTCTCCACCCTCCAGCCAAAAAATGCACCAAAAAAAAGGAAATTTGGAGCACCAGAGCTGCCCAGGGCAGGGGTGGCAGCTGGCAGGGGACATCCCTAGCAGGGCACAGCAGAAACGGGGCCAAATTGGGGCAATTTCAGGTTTCTCCACGTGCTCTTTGGAGCTGCAGCTGCTCCCCACAGGAAGGTGAAGCCTCAGGGTGACGCCACCCTGCAGCTCCTCGTGACGAGTGTGAAGCAGCAGCTCTGAAGCCGTGCTCGGCTCCCTCCCCTCACCAAAACTTCCTTTTCTCCCCGCTGTCTGCGGCAGGTGTGTGAGGAGCAGAAGTGTGAGGAGGAGGTGTTCCCTCTGGCCATGAACTACGTGGATCGCTTCCTGGCCTCGGTGGCCGTGCAGAAGAACCACCTGCAGCTGCTGGGGGCTGTGTGCATGCTGCTGGCCTCCAAGCTCAGGGAAACCATGCCCCTGACCGTGGAGAAGCTCTGCATCTACACCGACAACTCCATCACCCCCGAGGAGCTGCTGGTAACCGCTGTGTTCCCTCCCAGTGCCCAGCTCCTCCTGGCATCCCCTGATCCCATCCCTCTGCTTTTCCCTCCTCCTTGGTGAAGGATTTTCCATCCTCTCCATGCAGAGCAGCAGAATTGCGACAACTCCATCACCCCCGAGGAGCTGCTGGTAACCGCTGTGTTCCCTCCCAGTGCCCAGCTCCTGCCTGGCATCCCCTGATCCCATCCCTCTGCATTCCTCTCCTCCTTGGTGAAGGATTTTCCATCCTCTCCGTGCAGAGCAGCAGAATTATCCCCTCAATTGTCCCCTCCTAGTTGTGGATAGAAGTTTCCTGTGCCACTACCGAGCTGTCACTCTGAGTTTTCACTCCAGTGACATCTCCAGAACTCACAGCTCTGGGAACATCCCAGTGCCCAGCTCCTCCTGGCATCCCCTGATCCCATCCCTCTGCTTTTCCCTCCTCCTTGGTGAAGGATTTTCCATCCTACCCGTGCAGAGCAGCAGAATTATTCCCTCCTGGTTGTGGATGGAAGTTTCCTGTCCCATCTCTGGGCTGTCACTCTGAATTGTCACTCCAGTGACATCTCCAAGGCTCACAGCTCTGCTTGGCATCTCCTGTTCCTGCTGTCCTGATCCCATCCCTCTGCTTTTCCCTCCTTGGTGAAGGATTTTCCATCCTCCCCATGCAGAGCAGCAGAATTGTCCCCTCAATTGTCCCATCCTGGTTGTGGATGAAGTTTCCTGTCCCAGCTCTGGGCTGTCACTCTGAGTTTTCACTCCAGTGACATCTCCAAGCTCAGGGTCAGGCAGCTCTGCCTCCCCCCAGCTGCAGAAATTGGGGCAATGTGGGAGATTGGGGGAATGTGGGAAATTGGGGGAATGTGGGAATTGGGGCAATGTGGGAAACTGGGTGAATGTGGGAGATTTCACTTCCACAGCAGCTGGAAAAAGTCAGATTTTAGGTGCAGAGTGAAGCAGCAAAATGCCTGTGAGGGGTTTGTGAGCTCGGTGGCTGCTCCAGGCTGGTGGGGATGGGTGGAATTCCTGCTCTGCCCCTGCATTTCTCATCCTGCATCCAGAAAGTTCCATTCTGAGGCTCGGAAAGGCCAAGAGTTTCTGACGGTGTCTGATAAAAGCCCTGAGATCCAAACCTGTGAGCTCAGCCTCAGCCACCAGGGAGGAAATGGGAGAAAAACCCTTTTTTTGGGGTTACTCCTCGCCCCCTTGAGCAGCTCGGGTGGTTTTGGGGTGGGATCTGAGCCCCAGCACCCCCAGAACTCTCAGGTGTGACCTGAGGGCCCTGCTGGGAACTGCAGAGCTCTGAGCTCAACCTGCTTTTTCCCAAGGCTGGGGAAAATCCCCTCCAGAACCCTGAAGTCATTAGATTGCCTTAATTAGCCCTCATAATTAGCTGATGAGGGATGGGGATGGCCGCAGCAATGGGGTGCCCCATCCCTGAGGGACCCCACGGCCACTCCTGGTGGCCCCTGCAGGTTTCAATCTGATTTTTGGTGAGGATTTGCATCCCTGGAGCTTCCCCCTCATTCCCAGGGCTCAATCCATGGATTTCAACCCTTTTTGGGGCACATCCTGCTCCAGTAAAGAGAAAATACCCAGGGATCTGTGAAGGATTCACCCTGGCTGAGGGAGTTAAATCTGAATTGTCCATGGAGAGTCCTCTTCCCTGAATTTCCATGGATTTTAACCTTTCTTGAAGCACATCCTGCTCCAGTAAAGAGGGAATATCCAGGGATCTGTGAAGGATTCATCCTGGTTGTGAGATTTAAACCCAGGTTATTGGATTTCCATGGGTTTTAATCCTTTTTGGGGCCATCCTGCTCCAATAAAGGGAGAATATGCAGAGATCTGAAGGATTCGCCCTGGCTGAGGGACCTGAGGGAGTTAAATCAAATTTACTGGATTTCCATGGATTTCAACCCTTTTTGGGACCATCCTGCTTCTATATAGAGAAAATATCCAGGGATCTGAAGAATTTGTCCTGACTGAGGGACCGGAGGCAGTTAAATCTGAATTTCCACAGCCCAGAGCTGCTCCTTCCCGCTCTGTGCTCATCCCCTGCTCCAACAAAGAGGGAATGGAGGGAATATCCAGGGATCTGTGAAGGATTCACCCTGGCTGAGGGAGTTAAATCTGAATTGTCCATGGAGAATCCTCTTCCCTGAATTTCCATGGATTTCAACCCTTTCTGGGACCATCCTGCTCCAGGGAAGAGGAGAATGGAGGGAATATCCAGAGATCTGAAGGATTTGTCCCGGCTGAGGGACCTGAGGGAGTCAAATCTGAATTTCCACAGCCCAGAGCTGCTCCCTCCTGCTCTGTGCTCATCCCCTGCTCTTTCCCAACCCCCTGGAAGAAGAGGGAGGGGAGAGCAGGGCCAGGGGAGCTTCTTCAGCAGCCTGGGGACAATGGGACATCCTGGTGGCCCGGGGCCATCCCAGCAGGAAGCTGGCTCACATTCCCGGGGCTCGGCTTCCTCCTCCTCCTCCTCCTCCTCGGGCAGGGGCGCTTGGCAGCAGCTCAGCCCTTCAGAAAGGACACAGAACCTCTCTGGAGTTATTCTGGGGGAGAAGGAAATGATGCAAGGAGGGATTTGTCCATTTGGAGGAAGTTGGGTTTCCGTCCAGGCCCTTCTCTAACCCACCTTGGGGTTGTTATTTTTTTGGTTTTTTTTAAATTTAATTCTTCATTTTTTAATTTAATTCTTTATTTTCCTTATTTTCTTTATTTTCCTTATTTTCTTTATTTTACTTTATTTTATTTTATTTTATTTATTTTATTTTATTATTTTATTTGATGTTATTTTATTATGTTATTTTTTTGTTGCTTTTATTTTATGTAATTATTTTTATGTTATTTTATTTTTATGTTTTTATTTTATGTTACTTTATTTTGTTATTTTATTTTATCTTGTTAGTTTGGTTTTTTTATTTTATTTTGTGTTATTTTATTTCACTTTATTTTATGTTTTTATTTTATTTTATGTTGTTTTATTTTATTGTGTTATTTTATGTTATTTTATTTCATTTTATTTTATGTTTTTATTTTATTTTGTTGTTTTATTATGTTATTTTATTTTGTTATTTTGTTT
>NW_005054512.1:108470-109542 GCF_000277835.1 Geospiza fortis
TTTTATTTTATTTTATTTTATTTTATTTTATTTTATTTTGTTTTGTTTTATTTTGGTTTATTTTATTATTTTATTTTATTTTATTTTGATAAAGACTTTTCTGGCCTGGCTGAGAGAGGGTTCAGCTGCTCAGAGCTTGGGGAGAGCAAATTTGGGACAGGAATGGCTCCTGAGGGGACAATGGGGTGACAAATTGTGCCCAGGGTGGGTTTTGGGGCAGGTTGAGCAATTCTGCCCCTTTGAGCAACCCAGGGCGGGTTTGTTGTGCAAGGGGAAGGAGGGAAGGGAGGCAACAACCAGAAAAAAAAAAGGGGAAAATGAAGATCTGAGCTTGGGAAAGAATTGTCGCTTCCTCCAAGCTGTCTGTGCTGGAGCTCTTGGGCAGTGCTGGTGGATCCTGGATTTTGGGGGAAAAGGGGATTTGTGCTGAAATGAATTTTTGCTCAGAAATGAACCTGAGCCTGACCTGAGCCCAGGGCGGCTCTGGAGCCCCAGCTGCAGCTCCTGGGGGGTTCCCCTGTCCCAGCAGGGACACAGCCCAGGGCTGGAATTGTGCCACGGGGACAGCGCGGGGACAACCCAAGGGACAGCCCTTCCCTGTCCTGCCCTGGCCATGGAGCCTCCTGGGCTGGAATTGTGCCACGGGGACATCATGGGGACAACTCCTCTGCCCTTCCCTGTCCTGCATTGGTCCTGGAGCCTCCTGGGCTGGAATTGTGCCACGGGGACATCATGGGGACAACTCCTCTGCCCTTCCCTGTCCTGCCCTGGCCATGGAACCTCCTGGGCTGGAATTGTGCCATGGGGACAGCGTGGGGACAACCCAAGGGACAGCCCTTCCCCATCCTGCTCTGGCCCTGGAGCCTCCTGGGCTGGCATGGTGGCACAGGGACAGCCCCTCTGTCCTCCCCTATCCTGCCCTGGCCCTGGAGCCTCCTGAGCCCGCCCGTGACGCGCTGTCCTCGCTCTCCCCACAGCGCTGGGAGCTGCTGGTGCTGGAGAAGCTCAAGTGGGACCTGGTGTCGGTGATTGCCAACGATTTCCTGCCCCACATCCTGCAGCTGCTGCCGCT
>NW_005054512.1:109552-109875 GCF_000277835.1 Geospiza fortis
GGTGGAGCTGGTGAAGAAGCACGCGCAGACCTTCATCGCCCTCTGTGCCACAGGTGGGGGCTCCTGGCACACCTGGCATGGGTCCCCGCCTGTTTTGGGGGCTTCTTGGCAGTCAAGGTTCAAGGTGGGGTGGTGCTCCTGGGGGCTCTTGGATGCCAGGAGAGGCAGGGACGTGTGCCAGGCTCTGTGTGCCTGTGGGAGCACGGGTGGGGTCACCAGGATGGAGGAGGAATTGAGAATCTGATTCCATGTTCTTAGAAGGCAAATTTATTATTTTATGATAGTGTAATGTAACATAACATAACATAATATAATTAAAATAA
>NW_005054512.1:110714-112363 GCF_000277835.1 Geospiza fortis
GGGGCTGCCCGGCAGCGGAGAGGCCCTCACCGAGCTGCTGGCCAGGACCACGGGCACCGAGCTGGTGAGTGAAAATAAAACCTTCTGATTTTATAGATTCCCACATGCCACTGGGGCTGGCACCGAGCTGTGAGTGGCACCGGGGCTGGCACAGCTGTGGGAGCCTTCCTGCCACTCCATCGGGGTGGGACATGGGGAAGGTGTGGGCTCTGTGCCTCTGGAGATGTTCCAGATCCAGCTGGATGCGTCACCTGTGGCACCTGGTGGCACCTGGTCCAGGTGGCCGTGGTGATGGAGAGCCTGGGATGGTCAGCCCAGAATGGTCTGGTCATAGTGAGGGAGAGACTGGGACGGACTGGCCAGAGGGATGGTCAGCCTGGGATGATGGAGAGCTGGTCATGGTGATGGACTGGCCATGGTAGTGGAGAACTTGGGATGGACTGGCCACGGTGATGGTCAGCCTGGGGTGGACTGGATGTGGTCATGGTCAGCCTGGGGTGGACTGGATGTGGTCATGGTCAGCCTGGGATGGTCTGGATGTGGTCATGGTCAGCCTGGGATGGTCTGGCTGTGGTTTTGGTCAGCCTGGGATGGACTGGCCATGGTGATGGTCAGCCTGGGGTGGTCTGGCCGTGGTTTTGGTCAGCCTGGAATGCAGGGATGGACTCCAGAGGGCCCTTCCAGCCCCAGCTGCTCTGGGATTCTGTGGAATTTTGCTGTTCAGACGGTGCTGCCCCGGTTTGAGGAGAACCAAGGGCTGTGGGATGATGCCAAGCACAGCCTGGGCAGGGCAGGCTGGGCTCCGAGCCTTTGGAATGGCACACAAAGGGCAGGATCTGTTCCCTGCCCGGGCAGGTGTTGGCAGGATCGGGTTCTCGGGCTGGGACGGGCACAGGGACACGCCAGGCTCAGCATCTGCTCCCCTCAGTGTCTGGTTGCAGCTGGGGGGGAAAGGGGGGCTGGGACATGAAACCTTCCAGCTTTGGGGGGGTTCTGCAGCCCCTCGGTGCCCTTGGAGGGGGCACAGGGATCCTGTGGGGCTCCAATCTGAGCTTTTCCTGTCCCCTTTGATCTCCTCCCTGCCCAGGTCAGTTACAGTTCCCTGCCAGGACTTGGGGCAGGGTGCGGTGCCTTTGTCCGGGGGGAGGCTCCCGCTCTGTTTGTGCAGATGGAATTTTTTTGTTCTCTGGGGCCTTTTAAAAGAGAGAATCAGTGCAGCCACCTGCTCCCAACCTGCTCCGGGAGGCCGGGGCTGTGCAGGGAACAGGTGGGAAGCAGGGAGGGCTCTGTGGAGGGACAGGAGCTGAAATGGAGCCCAGCACCCTCCTGTCCCCTCCTGTCCCTCCCCAGCATCTGCTGTGCCCCCTGCCCAGGTGTGGCGTGCCTCACAAACAGCTCCAGCCCAGGCAGGGCCGTGGCAGCTCCTCCTGGGATGTGAACACAGAATTTTGGGTTCCTAGGAGAGCTCCTGGGCTCAGCTACTTCATTTGTGGTGCTGCTGCTGCTGCTTCTCCCTGAGCATGCCCAGGTGCCCATGAGGATGCCCAGCCCCTGCCCAGGCGATGCCCAGGCCCTGCCCAGGTGCCCATGGAGATGCCATGGGGATCCCCAGCCCTTTCCCAGGGGATGCACAGCCCCTGCCCAGCTGT
>NW_005054512.1:112516-119089 GCF_000277835.1 Geospiza fortis
CAGGGCCGGGGCAGGAGGAGGCTGCACTGACGGGAAGCCGGGCAAGGGGAGCCGGGCAGGGGGAGCTGGGCGTTGCTATTTTCGCTCGCCACATCCTCTGTCAGTTTCTAAGAACTGCCGGGCGGATTCCTGGTAAGAGATTTCAGGGTGTGACAATGTCCCTGTGAGGTGCAAACTGTCACCGGGCTGGGCTGCGCCCCCAGGGGTGTCCGAGGGGGAGTTTCCTCCTGCTGACAGCTCGTGGGGGAAAAACCAGAGCAGGGTTTGCATTTCTGGCGAGGTTCCTGTGCGTGTCCCCCAGCTCTGGCTCCCCCGGGGGTGTCACACAGGGGACAGGAGGGTGAAAACCTCGTGAGAAGCTCGGTGGTTCTCCCAGCGTGGGTGGGAGGTGGTGTAGGGTGGGTTTGGGGTCACGGAGGCTCCTGCTGCCCCAGCAGAATTCCTGTGCCCAGCTCTGGGGAAGCTGGGCTGGGGAGCCAGAGGGGATCCATGTCCCAAGGACAGCCACATCGGCGGGATCTGGGACGTTTGGCCTGCTCTTGTCACCCAGCTGGAGCCACACCCTGGCTCCAGGACTTTGGGAAGCTCTGCTGGACACAACATTCCTGCGGAGCAGGGGTCAGCAGGGAGAACAACCAGAGCGTGGGGCTTTTCCTGGGGAGGGACGAAAATGGAGAAAATCTCCTTTTGGTGCTGGGCAGACACTGGGGGGTCAGAGGTGTTCCTAAAGGAGGAGGAGGAGGAGCAGGATCTGATGCCCACGCTGTGTTTCCCTGTTCCAGGACTGCCTGAAGGCCTGTCAGGAGCAGATCGAGGCTGCCTTAGCCGAGAGCCTGAAGCAGGCATCCCAATCCCAGCCGGAATTCAGCTCCAAGGCGGTGCCCTACGCGGGCAGCCAGCCCACCAGCACCCCCACGGACGTCACCGACGTCAACCTGTGACCAAGCGCCCTTGGCCAGAGCTCCAGCCCCAACCTGGACACCCCCAGCTCGCTGCACCCCCCCTGCCCACCCAGCTCTCCTCCCAGGCTGGGCACCTGGAGCTGCTGCAGGTGGTGCCAGGGCACGGGGGGCAGGAGCCCGGATGAAGTTGGAATTGTTTCTGTGTTGGTGTTCCCTGGCTCTCCGGGCTGCTCACGGCCACTTCCAGCCCCGTGAGGGACAAAAATCACAGAGCCAGCCCCGCCAGGAGCCGAACCCTCGTCACCCCCAGCTCCTGTGGGGCTCGGGGAGCAGCTGCTTGGTGGCCCCTCGGTCCTGATTGCTTCGTGCCACATTCCCACAGCTCCAGGGGAAGTCGTGCAGCTGCTTCTGCTTGGAGAGGAGCCCTGGGGCTTGTTTGGTTTTGCTGTTGGATGTGGGAATTTTGGGGACGCGCTCCCCGTCCGTGCCTTGGGAGGAGTTCAGGGTCCCCCTCGGCTGCTTAATTTATTGTTCACTGCTGGGAAAGGGGAGGGAGGAGAGCTGGCATTCCTCAGGCCTGGGTGCTGCTCTCCTCTCCTTCCCAAACAAGTGCCTTCCCCCTTTGCCCCTTCCCTGGCTCCCTGGGCAGTGGCAGACTCTCCTCAGAGCCCTTTGGTAGCTTAGGCATCAGACTAGGATTTAAGGAAAACCTTTGAATGTGCTGCTATAGTCTGGGATGCATCTCCACTCTTCAAGGCAGGGATTTCAGATCGTGCTCAGGAGGGAGCTGTGTTCAATCCACGTGGATCCGAGCTGCCTCCTGAGAGGGTGGAAAACTTTGCTGCGCACATGAGTTGGAAAAGCAATTACTGCGTTTTTGTATTGTTGTTGTTTATCCTTGTTAGTTTTTTAAAAAAAAATTTTTTGTAAAACAGAAAGAAAAAAAAAAGGAAAAAAAAAATTAATGCTGCTTTTCTATAAGAAATCCAGAGTGGAATTAACCAGGAGAAGCCAGAGACTCCACAGGGATGGGAGGCAGAATCTGCTGCTGCTCCCTGGGGACCTCTGGACATGTGGCTGTTGTCCTCCCGTGGGGGATGTGGAAAAGGAGGTCGAAATCTTCCTTTTGGATGGCACCAGCCCCACCAAAATCCGGCGGAAAAAGGTGGGGCTGCTGCTCCTCCCCGAGCCTGCCTGGTCCGGAAAGCCACGGAGCCGCTGCCCCCTGCGAGCAAGACTGACTGACTTGAAAAGAAGTTCACTGCTATCAAGCTTTGGTGTCCCATGCCAAACACTGAATGGCTGACAGGCTAATTTTACTCTTAAGATCAACCACTATGATACAGGAAACTGCTTAAAAGAACCAAACCAACAAAGAACTAAAAACTCCAACAAATCAACAACCAAAAAAAAAAAAAACAAACCCACAAAAAACGGTGGCTTGAGGGTTTCCCTGTGCTGTTCTTGTATCTTTGCCTGGTTCTGGGGATCCCTTGGGAGCTCCAGCCTTGCTTTTCCCAGGATGGAGTGGGAGAGGACAGGCAGGACCCTGAGGGGACACTCAGGGGTGGTGGTGGAGCTGAAACCTTCCTGCAGGTGGTGTCCCAGGAGCAGAGGCAGCACCTTCTCCCCAGCAGGCTGGAGGGAGCAGCTCAGGTGGTGCCAGGACAGCGCCAGGAGCTCTGTGCCAGCCCAGGCTCCCTCCTGTGCCCATCAGCCTCTGGCTTCTTTCACATCAGATAAAATCAGCGAGTCACAGAAAAAGCTGAGGGGTGTGGGCACCTCGGAGGTGACAACAGGGGGCAGCTGCCCCGGGCACAGCTCAGGGTGCAGCAGGGGCTCCTCTCCGTGGCCCAGAGCTGCAGGGCACAGACCTGGCAGTGACAGTGGCAGCAGGGCACAGACCTGGCAGTGACAGTGGCAGCAGGGCCCAGGGAAGTGCAGCCTGGTGGAAAAGTCGCCCCTGGGTTTGCCAGCAGAGGTGGCACTCGGGCACAGTGCCAGGAGCACGCCAGGCAGGTGGCTCACGGCCAGGTGAGGACGGTGGCCCTGTGGCTTCAGGAAGCAAACCCTGGGGGGCTTTGTTTGGGAAAATCCCCTGGGCAAGGAGCTCCAGCAGCTGCTGGGGACAGGGACAGGCTGGGAGCATGTGGGGCAGAGCCAGCCCTGATTGAGTGACACGGCTCTGGTTTTATTTCTGAGTGCAGGAACAAGCCAAAGTGTCCCCGTCCTGGGTGGCACTGACAGCAGCACAGTCCAGCTCTGTGGGCACAGCCTGTCCCAGTGACCGCTCAGAGCAGCAGGATCCAGCAGGGATGCTCCTGCTCCGGGCTCCCAGCTGCATCCCAGGCTCCAGCCCTGCCCTGCTCACTCCATGGCCGGCGGCTGCTCCCCCTCCACGTCCCTGGTCCCGGAGTTCATCAGCTCCCGGCGGATCTCGGGCGAGATCTGGGGGTGGCTGTGGAACTTGAGCAGCTCCAGCAGAGCCTCCTTCTGCTCCGAGGACAGGTCCTCCTTGTAGCGCTGGGCCAGGGCCAGCAGGCTCTGGTGCCACAGCACGGGCAGGAGCCGCTGCTCCGAGCGGAAGGCCAGGAAGTGGAACACCAGCGCGTCCAGCACGCGGAAGGGCAGCGCGTATTTCTTGTCGATGAGCAGGCGCAGGAAGATGCTGTTGGCACCGCTGTACTGCATCTCTGCCAGCTTCAGCAGGGCGGCACTGAGGGAGGGACAGGGACAGCTCAGGGGGTGGGACACAGGGACAGGGGAGAGGAGAGGGGACAGGGGATGGAGTCATGGGAGAAGTGAGGGGTCAAGGGACAAGGACATGAGGATGGGAGAGGTGAGGGGACAGCTCAGGGGATGGAGCCATGGGGTCCAGGGAAGGGCTCAGAGTCAGGACAGAGTCACAGGGACACAGGAGGGGTGAGGGGACAGGAACACGGGGACATGGGAGCGGTGAGAGGTCAGGAGATGGGGACACGGGGGACACAGGACAGTTGAGGAGTTATGGGACAGGGACATGGGGACACAAGAAAAGTGAGGGGTCAGGGGACATGGGCACAGTGAGGGGTCAGGGGATGGAGCCACAGGGACACAGGAGAGGTCAGGGGATGGAGCCACGAGGACCAGGGAGGGGCTTAGAGTCAGGACACAGAGTCACAGGGACACAGGAGGGGGTGAAGACCCAGGGCACAGATCCACAGGGACACAGGAGAAGTGAGGGGACAGGAGACAGAGCCATGGGGACAGAAGAACGGGCACAGGTCAGGGGATGCTGGGTTGAAGTCACGGGGACCAAGGAATGGACAAAAGAGGGGCTAGGGTGCAGTGACCACAGTGACCAAGGATGGAGCACAGAGTCACGGGGGCTGGAGCCATGGGGACAGAGGAAGACCACAGGGGTCAGGGGGAGCTGGACTGCACCGTGGAGCACTGAGGCACAAAGCTGAGCCTTGAACCTCAACCCCAGAGGGAGCTGAGTGACCCCTCACCACCTCCGAGGGGCTGGAGAGGCTGAGGGGGGGATCCAAGGAGTTTCCCAGGGTCCCTGGAGGAAAAGCTTTTCCCTCCCCAGCCCCTCAGGGCCTCACCTGGAGTGCAGGACGGGGATGGAGCACTTGCTGAGGATGCTGCCGATGATGATGGCCTCCCTGAGCGTGCAGGTGCCAGACTCACACAGGGGGATGAGGATCCCTGGGAATGGCAACAGTCAGGTGTCACAGACACATTTCATGAAAAATCTTTTCCTTAGGATTTTTTCTCCTGAGAAGCTGAGAAGCCTCAGAGGAAAAGAAAAACAATAATTATCTGCTGCTGTGGAGCGCAACAGGTGCATCTTTGATTGGTCTCATGTGGTTGTTCCTAATTAATGGCCAATCACAGCCCAGCTGTCTTGGACTCTCAGTCAGACACAAACTTTCGTTTCCATTCTTCTTGCTTGCAAGCCTTCTGATGAAATCCCTTCTTCCATTCTTTTAGTATAGTTTTAATACATCATTTACTTTTAATATAATATATATCATAAAATAATAAACCAGCTTTCTGAACATGGAGTAGTCAAGATTCTCATCCCTTCCCTCGTCCTGGGCCCCCTGTGAGCACCACCACAGTCAGGCACCAACCACCTCCATGCACAGGCTCAGCCCCTTCCCCCGAGAACCCCCCACTCCTGCAGCAGCACCTGGACACCCCCAGCCCCTCAGGGAGCCAGCCAAGCCCCAGAGGAGACCCTGAGGACCCCTACCCTTGAACCAGGCTGCTGGTTTGAACAGAGCCTTCTTCAGAGCCATGTACAGGTGGAAGTTGAGCCGCTTGTACTCGGCGATGTCGTCCCGGATCCGAGGCAGCAGCACCAGGTTGTAGAACCTCTGGGCCATCCTCTCCTTCAGGTTGGAGGAAAATATCCTGGGATCAGCAAAGCGTGAAGGGATGGGTGAGGAAATGAGGCCAAATGGGCAGGTTGGTGTTTTGTACATCTGGCTCTGGTTATGGGAATAAAAACCCCAAAAATGCCATGCCAGAGGGTCCCTGAGGTGACCTTACCTGGTGGCCTGGTACATGGCAGCAGCCGTCCACGTCTCTGGCTCAGTGATGTAGAGGATCTGCTCCCAGTTGGACAAGGCAGGAATGATTTTGAACGCCTTGGGGAGCTTCCCACTCCTGTACTTGGACAGCACCTTCAGAGACAGGGACAGGGGCCAGGCTGTCACTGGGGGAAGTGACAGCAGGGACAAGAGCATGTTGTCACCTCAGGGTGGTGGCTGTGGGTTTGGATGTTCCATCCTCACCTCTCTGACACCCCTGTAGACCTCCAGAACACGGGGGTCGAGCTGGGGCATGGGGCAGCCCGAGAGCTCCGACAGCGCCGTCTCCACCTCCGTCTGCTTCTCCGTGATCTTCTCCATGATGATGTCGGCCAGCGTGCGCCTGGGGCAGCAGGGACAGTGTCAGGGGGGACACGGGAGGGATGGCAGGGGACATGGGGGGCAGGCAGGGGACAGGGGGGACCAGAAAGGGCTGGCAGGGACAGGGGTGAGCCAGGGGCTGACAAGGGAGGGGGGCGAGCTGGGCTCTGTGCATGGACCAGGGGGAGAATCGGGGGTCGCAGGGAGGGGACACAATGGGATCCCATCTCTCTTATCAGAAGAAACGAACTTCTTCCCATCTCGAAGGTGCTGTTAGGATTCGGAGGAAGAAGTTGACGATGACCAGACAGAATCCTGTGTTTGAATGGAATTATGCACCATGCATGAAGTGTATGAATATGCAACAGGCTGTTGTTTTTAAGGATTAATCCTCTGTTAACGGGTGTCCTTTTTCGGGCTCGTGCTTCCCAGAAAAACGTACCCGGACCCAAAAGGTACCCAAAGACTGCGTAACTCTTAGTCTCTATTGTCTCATATTGTCCCAGTTCAAATTATCCAAATTATTATTACTCTAATTGTATTACTATTTTTCATAACCATTTTATTACTATTAAACTCTGAAAATTTGAAAAAACAAGTGATTGGCGTTTTTCACCGGGGGCTCACCGAGAACCGCGCTGCGCTGCCGGGGGGCTGCGGGCGCTCCGGGGCCGTGCTCGGCCTCCAGCTCCTCCTGCTGCCGCCGCGCCTGCTCCAGGATGCGCCGGGACAGCCGCGCGTCCACGAACCCGTCCCCGCCGCCATCC
>NW_005054512.1:119794-122688 GCF_000277835.1 Geospiza fortis
TCCCTTTTCCTTCCCGTCCTTTTCCTCCTTCTCTCCTTCTCCCTCCCCACCTTCCCCTGCGAGATAGGTCTCGCAGTCCATGCAGAATTAAAGCGAGGAGGACGAGAGGCAGGAAGGGGAGCTGCTTTAAGGCAGGAATTTGTTTTTCCAGCCCGGCTCCCTCGCTGTCGTTGCAGGGCAGACAGGGAAGCTGATGTACGTCATGCACAACTCCGAGTACCCCCTGAGCTGCTTCGCCCTCTTCGAGAACGGGCCCTGCCTGGTGGCTGATGCCAACTTTGACACCCTCATGGTGAAGCTCAAGGGCTTCTTCCAGAACGCCAAGGCCAACAAGATCGAGAGCCGCGGCACGCGCTACCAGTACTGCGACTTCCTGGTGAAGCTGGGCACGGTCACCATGGGCCCCAGCGCCAGGGGCATCTCCGTGGAGGTGAGAGCCCTTTGGGAAGGGTGGGGAATTCATGGATGGGCAGGGGGATTCCATGGGAGAGGCTGGAGAAGGTTTAGGGGTGATCGAATTGAGGGTGTCTGAAGCGAGCCAACGGGGATGACAGAGAGGGGTGATTAGTGACAAGGGCCTGGAGTTCCAGGAAAAGCTTCACACGGCCAGAGGGCAGGGATGGATGGGATATTGGGAAGAAATTCTTCCCTGGGAGGGTGAGAACACCCTGGAAGAGATGTCCCAGAGCAGCTGTGGCTGCCCCATATCCCTGGGAGTGTCCAAGGCCAGGGGACTTGGAGCAGCCTGGAACAGTGGGAGGTGTCCCTGCCCTGGATGAGCTTTAAGGTCCCTTCCCCAAACCATTCCACGATTCTGGAGTTCCCTGTCCTGTCTGTGTCTCAGTGGTGTTGCTGGTGCAGCAGGCAGCTTTGGATCTCCTCTCCTGAGGTTTAATCCTTGGTGCTCCGGGGCTGTCCCTGCAGTGGGGATCCCTGCAGGAATTCCATCCAGATGAAAAGCTGATTAAATTCCAGCTGCACAACACGAGCACCATCCCTCAGGTTAACCAGCGTGGCTAAGGGGATAAAACAACCTCTCCAGTGCCAGTTCCGTGCTGATTTGGGGCTTGCTGTCCTTCCCTCTGCATTTTACCTTCCCTTCCCTTTGGAAAGGGTCTCTTGCGTGTTCCCAGCATGCCCTGTCTTGTTTATATTTACCCATCCTTGTAAGATGCTGAATACTTTGAGATGTTTCCATGAAAAGCTTTCCCTGCAGGGAGGCTCCAGGGCTGTGGGGATGGAATCCCGGGTGGAATTCTGCCCTTGCTGTCACCCCCAGAGCTCTGGGCTGTGTTCCCAGGTGGAATTCTGCCCCTGCCACCAGCTCCAGAGCTGTTTCCCAGATGGAATTCTGCCCCTGCTCTCACCTCCAGGGCTCTGGGCTGTGTTCCCAGGTGGAATTCTGCCCCTGCCACCAGCTCCAGAGCTCTGGGCTGTGTTCCCAGGTGGAATTCTGCCCCTATGAGCAGTTCCAAGCCTGCAGGGCTGTGTTTCCAGATGGAATACTGCCCCTGTGAGCAGCTCCAGAGCTCTGGGATGTGTTCCCAGGTGGAATCCTGTTCTTGATTCCAGCTCCAAGCCTGTGGGGATGAGTTCCCAGGTGGAATAGTGCCCCTGACACCATCTCCAAACCTGTAGGGATGAGTTTCCAGGTGGAATTCTGCCCCTGCCACCATCTCCAGAGATCTGGGCTGTGTTCCCAGGTGGAGTTCTGCCCCCGTGAGCAGCTCCAGAGCTCTGGGCTGTGTTCCCAGGTGGAGTTCTGCCCCCATGAGCAGCTCCAGACCTGTGTGGATGTGTTCCCAGGTGGAATACTGCCCCTGTGTGATCGCCAACGACTGCTGGAACCTGCTGATGGAGTTCATGCAGAGCTTCATGGGCAGCCACACGCCCGGCATCCCGTCAGTGTTCGGCTCCAAGCACGACAGCACCTACAGCCCCGGGGACACCATGGTGCAGTACATGGAGCTCTTCAACAAGATCCGCAAGCAGCAGCAGGTGCCCGTGGCTGGCATCAGGTGAGGAGGAGCCCCTGCAGCTCCTCACTGCATCCTCATCCTGCCTGCACCAGGAGTTCCTCCAAAATCTGCCACAGGAGCTTTTCCTTCCGGAGATTTCCCCGCTTCAGAGCTGTGCCGGGCGTAATTCTGGGTGTCCTCCACGGTTTGGGATTATTGGATCCATTGGTTCTGTGGTTTTTTTGGACAGTGAAAGGAAAGATTCCAGAAAAATACAGACATCTCTTAAATTTCTATTTTTTTTTTTATATCCACATCAGTGTTTTGTTGTATTTCATCCCAATAAAAGGATGGATTTTGGGAACAGTTGTCCGTGCAGTGAGAGTTGTGTTGTAAATTTCCAGCCTTCCCTTGGATTTGCTTCAAGAGCTCCCAAAGTAAACATTTTCCCTGTCAAAAAAATCCAGGAATTCCCTAATGTTCCTCTTCCTGGCACATTCTTACTTTGCCTTCATCCTCTATAGCTGATGGGAATGTCAAAATCGGCACATGATGTATATTACAGACAAGACATTCTTTTACACCATGATTTGCTGAAAATGCAAAGCAAACATGCAGATTTTTTTTTGTTGTTGTTCCTTGTTTTTTTGTTTTGTTTTTTTTTTTTTTTTGTCTTGGGCATTTCTGTTTGCTTTTTTTACCTCAGAAATTACATTTGTCTGTGCATTTAAAGCGCTGCAGAACAGGCTGTCCACTGAAGAGGCAGTTGCAGCAATGTTCCTGCTTTACAATCCCTGATCCCGATCCTAATTTTTGATCCCGCTCCCGTTCCCAATCCCGCTCCAAATCCCAATTCCCGATCCCGATCCCGTTCCCGCCTTCGCCCTCACGCAGCGCCCCGCGCGCCGGCGGTGACGTCACGCCGCGCCGGTGACG
>NW_005054512.1:122829-125070 GCF_000277835.1 Geospiza fortis
CGGCACCGGCAGCGGGACCGGGATCGAGGCCGGGCCCGGAGCAGGGGTCGGGGTTGGGATCGGGAGCCCGGTGTCTGTCCCCGGCCTGGATCAGGAGCAGGGCTGGGATTGTCTCTCGGTCCTTGCGTCCAGTTCGGGCTCCTCTCCTCAGGGAGGACATTTTGGGGCCGGAGCGTGTCCGGGGAAAGGAGCGGAGCTGGAGGGGCCTGGAGAGTCCTGAGGGAGCAGGGAAGGGTTTGGAGAAAGCTGGAAAGGGTTTTGAGAGTCCTGAGGGAGCTGGGAAGGGTTTGGAGAGTCCTGAGGGAGCAGGGAAGGGTTTGGAGAAACCTGGAAAGGGTTTGGAGAGTCCTGAGGGAGCTGGGAAGGGTTTGGAGAAACCTGGGAAGGGTTTGGAGAGTCCTGAGGGAGCCCTTAAATTAATAAAGAAAATAAAAATCAAGTGGAGTCTGACTTTCTGGCTCTGCACAACTCCCTGCCAGGAGAGGACAGCCAGGGGATCTTCTCCCAGGGAACAGGGACAGGAGGAGAGGGAACGGCCTCAGGCTGGGCTGGGGAGGCTCAGGTTGGACATCAGCAGGATTTTCCTCATGGAAAGGGCTGGGAGGGGCTGCCCAGGGGGGTTTGGAGCGCCCATCCCTGTTGGTGGCACCTGGAGGTGGCACTGAGTGCTCAGGGTGGGGATCGGGCACAGCCTGGATTTGGATGAACTTTCCCAAAATCTTTTCCGAGCTCAGCGCTTCTGGGATTCTGTGATTGCAGGAACCTGCTGCTCAACCTGGGGCTGTTTGCCGCCGGCGTCTGGGTGGCCCGGAACCTGACCGACATCGACCTGATGGCCCCGCAGCCCGTCCCGTAGCTCCGGTCAGCGCGGGGGAGGCACCGAGGGGCGGGATCGGGAATATCCTGAGCTGGGAGGGACCCGCAGGGATCAAATCCAACCCCTGCCCTGCTCAGACACCCCAGAATCCCACCTGGGCATCCCTGAGAGCCCAAAATCCCACTCTGGGCATCTCTGAGATCCCAAAATCCCACCTGGGCATCCCTGAGAGCCCAAAATCCCACTCTGGGCATCTCTGAGATCCCAAAATCCCACCTGGGCATCCCTGAGATGCCAAAATCCCACCCTGGGGAGCTCTGGCAGCCTCGGGGTTTTTCCCATTCCCTGGGAAGCCTGGGCAGAGCCCCAAACCCTCTGGGGGAGGAACCTTTCCCAAAATTCACCCTCAATCTCCCAAAATCCAGCCCTTCCCTGGCTGCTGTCCCTGCTCACCAGAGTTTGGAGCTACAGCCCCCCCAAGGCTGAGCAAACCCCCCAAACTCACCCTGCCCCTCCAGGACAGCACTGTCACCACCTGAGGTGACACAAATCAGGGGTGAGCCCGCCCCAAAGCCCACAGAACCCCCTTTTTACCCACATTTTAGAGCAGAACCGGCTCCCCTGATGGTGCTGACTCCTGTCCCAGGAAGGAGCCGGAGCTGCTGGGAGCAGAGCTCGCCCTCCCACCAGGACTGGAGCTGTGGAGCTGCTCAGATCCCACCTGGAGCTGCTGAGATCCCACCTGGAGCTGCTCTGGTCCCACCTGGAGCTGCTCAGATCCCTTTGGAGTTGTTCTCATCCCACCTGGAGCTGCTGAGATCCCACCTGGAGCTGCTCTGGTCCCCCCTGTCCTGCCTGGAGCAGTGACAAGGACAAAAGGTTTAATGCTGAGAGGAAGATTTGGTTTCCCATTCATTCCTTTGGGAATTGTTTCCTTGAGGATGTTCATGGAATTTCCTCCTGTACCCCCCACCCCCAGAGGTTTATTAAATTTTATGGAATAACAACACAACCCACTGGAAATTCTTTCTTTTTTTCTCTTTGTTTTTTGTTTTTTTTTTTTCTTAATAAGAAATTTCAGCTTACAAAAAACAAGGTGTAAAAAGAGTAAAGATTTACAAAATAACAAAAACAAAAAAATCATAAAAACATGATTTCTGTTTCACACCCGAGAGAGAGACAGGGACGAGCCCAGCCCTGGGACCCGGCAGCTGCTGCTGCCAGGGAAATCCAGCCTGGGATGGAAATCCAGGGAAAATCCAGCCTGGGATGGAACTGAAATCCAGCCTTGGATAAAAATCCACCCTGGGATGGAGCTGAAATCCAGCCTGGGATGGAACTCCAGGGAAATCCAGCCTGGGATAAAAATCCAGCCTGGGATGGAACTCCAGGCTGTGCTCTGATCCCATCCCTGCTCTCCCATT
>NW_005054512.1:125481-127487 GCF_000277835.1 Geospiza fortis
TGATCCCATCCCTGATCCCTGATCCCCCATCCCTGCCCAGCTCCCATCCCATCCCTGATTCCTGATCCCATCCCTTCCCTGATCCCATCCCTGATCCCTGATCCCATCCCTGCCCTGTTCCCATCCCTGATCCCATTTCCTGCCCTGACCCCATTTCCTGCAGTTTCCCCCCAAATCAGGGCAAGATGAACCCCAGAAGTTCCCCAAAGCAGCCGGGAGCGTTTCCTCTGGTGGGAATGTCACTTTTGTGTCCTTGTCACTGGTTTTGGGTGGCAAACACCTGAGTTTGGAGTTGTTTTTCTGGAATTCCTGCTTTGTCCTGCAGCATTCTCTGAGTGTAGAAGAGGATGTAGGCCTGGGTCTTGCACACCTCCTCCACACTACATACATTCAGTTTGGAATCATTGCAGTGCACCCAAAAACCTGGAAAAAAGGGAAAAAAAACCTTTTAGCTGAGGTAGGATCCCTTTGGATTTTGGAACTGCTCACAGGAAACATCCACAGGAGAAAAGGCACCTCTGTCTTTTCCTGTAAACTGGAAAATGGTTTTAATTTCATTTTTCATATAATTTTAATATAAATATAATTTAAATATAAATATAAATTTAATAAAATTGCTTAAATACATTATATTATTATATAGATATTATAAATATATTACATTATATTATAAATATATTATTTAAATAGAATTTTTATCTAAATTAAAATATATAGGTTTTAACAGAATTTTTTAATATAGTTTTTAATATAGTTTTTAAATATCGTTTTAAATAGAATTTTTAAAATATATTTTTAATATAATTTAAAAAGACATAATTTTAAATAGAATTTTTAAAATAGATTTTTTGGGGGTGCTTTAGAAATATCAAACCATCATTTAATCAGCCCAAAAGCTCAATTAGGCAGCCAAAAATTCCCAATTTGTGCAGCCAGGAAGGCAGAGCCTGTCCTGATCCAGCTGCTGGGATCTCCCAGCCCCCTGTGGATGTTGCTCATGAATAGTTCCTGTTTTTCCATCCTCAAAACACTTTCTGTTCATCTCCTCAATCCCCAGGATCCTGAGCAAACCCAGCTGCAGCAGCTTTGGCAGAACGAAGAATTCCCACCATTCCCAGGGAAAAAAAAAATAAAATAAAAAAGCAAAAATAAACGACAAAAAATAATAAAAAAAAAATAAGAATACACAGGGAAAACAAACTACTGAAGGGCAAGGAGTGGATCCCAAGGAACTGGAATCCTGGGGAGGGATTCCAAGGGAGGGAAAAGGCAAGGGAAGTGAGGAAGGGGAGAGGGTTGGGAGGAGATTTGCCCGGGGCCAGCTCACGCACCTCCCTCCGTGTTGTAGCAATAGGCTGTGTAGTGTCCTGAGCCAAACCCCTTCCCGTGATGCATCACCACAGCTGAGAGGTCATAGACACAGGAATCTGTGGCAAGGGAGGGCAGAGAGTCCCTGCAGCAGTAAGGTTCCATGTTTAATACCTGCTCAAAGAGGACATGGACCCCGATCTTCTCGCGGTGATTGCGCTCAGACCACCTGCGAACACAAATCCCACACTCAGGGTGCTCAGCGGAACCAAATCTGGGGGTTTTGAACCAAAATCTCCTACAGGAACCCCAAACACACAAATCCCACACTCAGGGTGCTCAGCAGAACCAAGTCTGGGGGTTTTGAACCAAAATCCCCTGCAGGAACCCCCCCAAAAACAAATTCTGCATTCAGGGAGCTCAGCATAAACAAATTTGGAGGTTTTGAACCAAAATCCCCTGAAGGAACCCCCCAAACACAAATCCCACATTCAGGGTGGTCAGCAGAACCAAATCTGGGGGTTTTGAACCAAAATCCCCTGCAAAAACCCACCAAACACAAATCCCAACACTCAAGGTGCTCAGAAGAACCAAATGCAGGGGTTTTGCTCCAAAATCCTCTGAAGGAACCCCAAACACACAAAGCCTGCACTCAGGCTGCTCAGCGCCACCAGATCCGGAGGTTTCACCCCAAAAAC
>NW_005054512.1:127509-145182 GCF_000277835.1 Geospiza fortis
TGCACCAAACACACAAATCCCACACTAAGGGTGCTCAGCAGAACCAAATCTGGGGGTTTCACCCCAAAATCCCCTACAGGAACCCCGCAAACACACAAATCCCACACTCAGAGTACTCAGTGTCACCAAATCCAGGGGTTTCACCCCAAAATCTCCCTTTGCCCCCTGCCATTGATATTTTTTATTTTAGGTGGGGTATTTTTGAGCCAGATTTCTCCTCTGACCACCTTTAAAATCCTCAGTGCTACCCATAAACCCCCCCACACCCACCCTAACCACTCCAGAGACTTTTCCTCCTATTTTGAGCTTTTTCTGCTTTCTGTTCCACAGGTAAACACCCAATATCGGCATTGGATTCTCTCCATCTCCCACCTTTCACTCAGCTTACTGACTTCTCCTTCCAAGCTGCCTGCAAACTCGATTAAGACCCAAAGAAATTAAGAATTCAATGCACAAAATATTAAATTGTGACAGAAAAAAATAAAAAAAAAAACCCTGCAAACGGGCAAGATGTGGGGGTTTCACAAATGTGATGGCTCCGAAGTTACACAGCTGCTTTTAGCAGCAACTGAGGGTATTTAAAGGCCCATTTTTGGTCATTTTTTTCCTCAAAAATTTCCTGAGTGCCTCACCTGAAGCGTTTAAGGTGCAGCCGGAGGACCTGAGGTAGTCTGTAGATCAGCAACTGCTTTTTAGCTTCACTCAGAACAAGAGGTTTGGGAGAAGATTTTCGCCGTTTACCTGCCAAAAAA
The DNA here is from genome assembly GCF_000277835.1 of Geospiza fortis. Lineage (NCBI taxonomy): Eukaryota > Metazoa > Chordata > Aves > Passeriformes > Thraupidae > Geospiza > Geospiza fortis. The sequence goes on from NW_005054512.1 coordinate 128,262, forward strand.
AAACCCCAAACCCCCCCCCAAAGCAAAGATTATCAGGATCCTGTTCATTCCCCAAAGAGAAAAACCAGCACAGGGTGAAATCTTTATTTTTTTCCAGCATGGGGATGGCCACAGGAATAAACATTTCAGAATTTCTTTCCCCTCATCACACAAACATCCGTCACCTCTAAGTGACAAATCAGAGTTTTTCCCTGTTGGAATGTTGAGCCAAAGATTTCCTGGGCTGCAGAATTCCGACAGGTGAATTCCAGCTCACAAATATTCCGTATTTTATTCTCTCTGCTGCTTTGAGCTTCTCACAGAAACATTTAAAAAATGCTCCCAGCAACAGCAAAGCTGGAAAAGAGGAAGAATTCCTCCCTCCTCTTCCCAGGAAAGGCTGGAGCAGAAGGGGCCAGGTGGCTGTCAGAGATCCCAATTAGCACAGCACCTGTTAATTGGATTTGTGCAGCCCCAGCTCTGGCAGCAGTGCCCCCTCTGCTCCTGGCACCTGGGGCCTTTCCCCTGACTCTTCCAGCTGGAAAATGCTTCTTGAGCCATTCAGAATTCCTTAAAAGTCATTCAGAATTCCTTGAAAGTCATTTGGAATTCCTTAAAAATCATTTAGAATTCCTTGAAAGTCATTTAGAATTCCTTACAAGTCATTCAGAATTCCTCAAAAATCATTTAGAATTCCCTTAAAAGTCAGTCAGAATTCCTTAAAAGCAATTTAAAATCTTAGTGAGCTAGAATTCCTCAGCCATTTAGAATTCCTCAAAAGCCATTCAGAATTCCTTAAAAGCCACTCAGAATTCCTTAAAAGCCACTCAGAATTCCTTAAAAATAATTTAGAATTCCCTCAAAAGTCACTTAGAATTCCTTAAAAGCCATTCAGAATTCCTTACAAACCATCCAGAATTCCTTAAAAACCATTCAGAATTCCTCAGCTATTTAATTCCAAAGTATTCAAATGAATTTCTTTTCTTTTCCCTCCCAAAGAATCAAAGCAAACCGAGTTCAGCTGAAGCTGAACTCTCCCAGTTTGCGGGTCAGGATTTATTGCAGGCTCTGTTTCCAAGCACACGCACTCAGGAACGATTTCCCAGCCCTGCAGGAGTGTCCCTGGCAGGGGACAGTGCCAGGGGGTGGTGGCACTCACTGTTGCACTGGTCACAGGCGTAGATCCTCCCCTCCAGGGCTTCAGTCTCGGTGAATTTGGCCAACATCTCAGTGAGCAGGCACTCAGCCTGGGGCACGGGCAGGATTCCCTTCTCCAGGGCATGGTACCGCTCTGGGAACTCCAGGGACAGGTCCCAGAAGGGCTCCACAGTGTTGGATTTGTAGTTGCACGTCCTGCAGGTGACCTGGGACAGGGACACAGGGACACACAGCTGGCTTTGTGTTGGAATCTGAAACGCAGGGAATTCTCACAACTTTGGGCTTTTGGGGCCTTCCAGAATTGGAAGGTGGCCAAAAAGGGTCATCAAATCCGGCCCTGCACAGGACACCCCAAATTCCCCAGATTTGCATCTATCCGTGTCTCACAGGAGGAGTCGCTGCTCCAACCTTGGGAGGCAAAAAACTACAAGGAAAAGGGGCAAAAAAAAATGCAAAGGCACCTTAAAAACGCATTCAAAGCCTAAAAGCTCAGGACTAAACACATTCAAAGCCTAAAACCAGGGGCTCAGGACTTCTGTGCTGGTGCAGGTCTCATCCAGAAGCGGCACAACTGAAGTGAATTTCTGCTAAATGTGACAAGGATGGAAATGGTGGCAATTCAAGGGATTTTTTCCTCAGGAATTGGGAATTCCTAAGAGACTCCTAAATGGGACCCTCAATGTGCAGAGCCTTTGCCTGAAACCTCAGGACTTAACACATTCAAAGCCTAAAATCTCAGGACTAAACACATTCAAAGCCTAAAACCAGGGGCTCAGGATTTCTGTGCTTGTGCACGTCTCATCCAGAAGCGGCACAACTGAAGTGAATTTCTGCTAAATGTGCTAAATTTGTGCATTTCCAAGGACGGAAATGGCGGCAACTGAATGGATTTTTTCCTCAGGAATTGGGAACTCCTAGAGTCCTAAGAGACTCCTAAATGGGATCCTCAGTGTGCAGAGCCTTTGCTCCTCGGTGTGAACAGCTCCAAGTGATGCCCGTGGAAAAGCAATTCCATACCTGGCTGAGCAACTGCCCATGGAAAATGGTGTTGACCACCTTGAGGACCTGCTTGGTGAGCTTCCTCTGCGAGAAGGGGATGAGGATCCTGCGCCTGTTGCCCTCAGACTCCAGCTCCTGCTGCACCTTGTCCAGGAGCTCGCACAGGAACTCCTGCGCGTCCTGCTGGTCGTAGCCGCGGAAGGCGGGGATCAGGCTCCACACGGAGTGCAGCATGGCAAAGGGAGACACCAGGGCCCACTTGCCAGACCACATCACCCTGAACAGGGTGTGCAGCTCGTGGCACAGGGAGATGTGCTTGGAGCTGGGCTCCTTGGGCTGGATCAGCTCCAAGCTGCGGCTGATGGAGGAGCCCCCGTTCAAGCCGGCCGCGGAGCTCTGAACCTTGTCAGGCTTCCCCGGCTCGTTGGCAGCAGCACCATTTGCCAGCTTGCCAGGCATCCTGGCCCTCCCATTCACAGTTTTAGCTAAAAGTTCTTCTGTTTCACAGAGATCAAGAGTCAAGAAACATTCTCTGAACTTCTGGAGGTGGCTGAGCACCTGCAGGATGGAGTTCATGTAACAAGTGTTGCCCAGGTTCCTCAGCCCCGTCACCCCGGGCGTCATCAGGGGCTGCCTCCGGATGGAGTAGAACTGCTTCAATCTGCTGCTCTGCACCTGCCTTGAGGTAGGGGAAGCTGTGGCCACCTCCCTGAATTTCCTTGGGATCAAGCTCTCCCTGTGCATGTGGGACAGCAGCCTGGCGCTCTTCCTGGGGGGAGTGCTGGCCAGCTCCTCCAGGAGCTGCCTCTTCATCTCCCGCCGCCGCTGCCGAGCCGCCTCCTTCTTCTTCTCCAGCTCCTCCATTTCTTTTTTCTCCTTTAGTTTCAGCTGTCCCCGGGAGCTCTTGTGGAACCAGGTGCGCAGAGCCCTCGCCAGCAGCGCCTGGCGCCGGTGCCACAGCGCCGTGAGCATCTGGGACTGGCCCTGGGGGCTCCTCCTCCTCCAGGCATCCTCGGCCAGCGCCATGGAGCGCAGCGTCCTCCCGTTCCTCTGGCCCTTGATGGCCGACAGGGAGCTCCTCAGCAGCTTCAGGTCACCCTCGGGGTTGTCATTGAGGACATAATCCTGGCAGAGGTAACAGAAGACGTAGAGCTCGTGCACTTCCATGGCCAAGGGGTGCCGGGTCTCCTGGAAGTGCCTCAGGGCGTGCTCCTCGATGTAGCGCCCGCAGGCCACGTGGGAGCACTTGAGGCAGGCCCAGAGGGACTCGGTGGTGTGGCAGTCCACGCACTGCCACTTCTGGGGGTTCAGGATCGAGTGGTCCTGGGCGAGTCGTAGCCGCCCCACATGTTTGCATCTATCCATGTCTCACAGGAGGAGTCGCTGCTCCGACCTTGTGGGGGGATAAAATACAAGGGAAAGGGTTTGAGAGGTGTGACATGGATTTGAGGTCTTTTTATAGGGTCATCGGAAGGGTTAGGATCACATCAAATCTGATTCTTGGCTCTCACAGCACACCCTAAATTCCCCACATTTGCATCCACCCATGTCGCACAGGAGGAGTTGCTGCTCTGACCTCGGGGGGGAAAAACACAAGGGAAAGGGTTTTAGAGCTGTGACAGGCATTTGAGATCTTGTTGAAGGGTCATTGGAAGGGTTAGGGTCATCAAATCTTGGCCCTGTGCAGGACATCCCAAATTCCCCATATTTGCATTTATCCATGTCTCACAGGAGGAGTCGCTGCTCCAACCCTGGGGGGAAAAACCACAAGGAAAAGGGTTTTAGAGCTGTGTCAGGCATTTCAGATCTTGTTGAAGGGTCATTGGAAGGGTTAGGATCATCAAATCTGACTCCTAGTCCTGCACATGATATTCCAAATTCCCCACATTTGCATCCACCCATGTCTCACAGGAGGAATCACTCCTCCGACCTTGGGGGCAAAAAACCATAAGGGAAAGGGTTTTAGAGCTGCAATGTGGATTTGAAATATCCTTGTAGGGTTATGGGATATCCCAATCGGAAGGAGGCCAAAAGGATCATCAGATTTGAGTCCTGGCCTTGCACAGGATACCCCAATTTCCCCATTTTTGCATCTTAATCTTCCAATTACAGCTTCACGTGATGAAGTCACTGACCCCAAGTTTGCTTCCCCAGCTCACTTTTGTTTCCATCTCTCAGGGCCGGAGGCAGTGAGATGTTGTTGATTCCCAGGCCTGGAGAGGAATAGTTTTGGAAAAATGGGAAAGCAGCAGCTCACACTGTATGTGGAGTTTAAAGTTATACACTAAAGATTTACAGGATTATAAATGTATGAAAATCTAAAATCCTAAGTCTTGATAAAAGATTGGTTTGATAGAAGATCCCCAGTGAACTGTGGATCCCTTTCCCCAGTCCCTCCAAGGCTCTGGGGCAGAAGGAGGGGTCAGAGCCAGGCTCCTCATGGGGTGCAGCTCACACATCCTCTCATCAACCACTCAAGAATGACAGGATTATAAATGTATGAAAATCTAAAATCCTAAGGCATTGGTTTGATCAAAGCTCCCCAGTGAATTGTGGCTCTTTTTCCCAGTCCCTCCAAGGCTCTGAGGGGTCGGTACTCACGGGGTGCAGCTCACACATCCTCTCCTCGGCCCCGCCGCGTCCCGGCCGTGCAGCAGCCCCATCATCCTCCCACAGTCCTGGAGAATTTAATTACTGGGAAGTCCTCACCGCCAGGCAGCTTCAAAGCCCTGGAGAGAGAGGGGAAAATATCCTGGTGATGCACAGAAACCAAGCCTGGACCGCTGGCAGGAGCATCATTAACCCCTCAGTGCAGAACTCATTTATCCCAGAAATAATTTTCCCCCAGGAATTCCCCCCAGGATCCCGAATTCTCACACACAAAATTCCATTCCATTTCATTCCCTGCTTTCATTTTTTTTTTTTTTTTATTTGAGCAGGCTGTAAAAAAAAAAAATCTGCTGATCACATGGAGCCTCTTCATGGCGAGGCTTTTGTAGTGGATGACCCAACATATGGCAGAGGGAAAAAATGGGAGTCCAAAAAACCCCAAACAAACAGGAGGAAAAAATGTGGCCCTCCTGTGATCACTTGGATTTTTGGCTGCTTCGAGGGAGGAGAAGGGGGAAAGATCAAAAAAAGAAAAGCTGTGCTCAGTTAAATTTCAGTTCTAGGTGGTTTCTCAAACAATATAAAGGAAGAAATGAGGAGCTGGCAGGTGCAAAGGGCAACAAAATAACCAGAGAGGAGAGAAAAATGGGGAAAAACACAGAGGAAGAAGAGAATGGAAAAATGGATCTCAATGAAGTTAGTTACACAGGGGCCTGGCACACAGAATATGTGCTTAAAACATCATTTTATGAAATGCAAAGCTGAACATTTGCCAAAGCTCTGAGGCAGGGATTGGGCCCTCACCTGCATGGGTGGGCAGGGAGCTGGCCAGGTGAAGGAAATGCTTTTTTCGTGGCCCCAAATGACACAAATTTGCTTTAATTGCCACCTTTATCAGTGTTATTGCTGTGGAGGATGGAATTCTCTTAGAGAAATATCAAAGCTCTTCAGCTCTTTCTCCTGGACTCCACTGAAAGCTCAAGTGGCCACTTCAGCACCCAAAGAACCCCTGAGGTTTTTATTTAAACCAGCTCAGAAATTCCCACATTTCCCTTGGCCTGGGCTCACTCCCTCCCAAATCCCAAGATGTGGAAAGGATTTTGGAAATCCTCACCTAAACAAAGGATTGATTTGGTCTCTTTTTTTCCAAGTTGGAAAAATCCCTTCCTCACCTTTTTCCTTTTTTTTCTCCTCTTTCCTCTTAATTTTCCTCCTCAGGTATGGATATAAAAATCATGGAATTTTATTTCGAATCCTTAACCTCAGTGAGAGCAAGTGGCAGAAATTCCAGCTTGCAGGAGTGCAGACACTGTGGTAACATTGACAGCCTTCATTTACATAAAAGAATACTAATTATGTTGTATCATCAACATCTGTGATTCTGCTCACTGCCATATGCGACAGTGTGGGGAATTTAACCCTTCAGCCTCCCCAGCACATCAAATTTCTACTTTGGAACAAAAAAATAGGCCTGAAATACAGAATTCTTTAGGGATTCATCAAACAGCTGGTTGCTCATGGGCTCTGTGAAGTGTAATTTTCAAAAAAACATTGAATTTCTCCTCAATTCCCAAAGGGGAAGAGCTGCTGGGTTCTCCCAGGAAATCACTCCCACAGCAGATCCAGGGAATTAAATAAAAAAATGAATAAATAAAAGCAGATGAAGGAATCCTGTGTGACAATGCAGGAGATAAATCAGCAGCCTTTTGTCAACTGCTTTGGCTTTTCCTGTGCTGGGCCAGGAGATTTCCTGCTTGGAAAAGGGAAGGGATTCCAAACACCTCAGCCAGCTGACAAAGCAGCTTTGTCGTGTTGAAATTGGGGAATTCTCAGCACAAAAGCACCTTTGATGCTGCATTTGATAGTCCCCTCTTCTCTTTAGGTATCCACAGATAATTCCCTTACAAATCCAGGCCATAATTCCACATCTGAAAGTTAGGAAGGAATTGTGTTTGTTTAACCCCAAACCACTTGAATGAGAGGTTTTTCCTCGAAAGTGAAGCTTCTCCACCCACCAGAGTTCTTCACATTCAACATTTCTCCTGCTGACTCAGATTTTTCCCTCTTTCCATGGGGAAAAAAAAAAAAAAAAAGATTGGAATAAATTCTCACATGTTCCAAAGGCAGCTGGAGCAGCTGCAGGTCCAGCTCTGCACCCCCCACACATCAGAGTGAAATAAATCCCTGGAAAAGCTGGCACAGGACTAAGGAGAGAAGTTTTCCTCTCTTTCCCACGTGCACACAAACATTTTGTGACAATCTCCTCCTGGGAACAGGGAGCTGCAGCTCCCAGTGGGAATTCCAAGGCTGGGATTAAAGGGGAACAGGATTTGTGAGTCAGGAGCTGTAAACACAGGAAAAACAAACCTCAAAACAAAGCTGGCAGAGATCACAGGGCTGCAGCTGCCCCAGAAATCCCAAATTGGATGGGAAGAGCCGTGAGCAACACCAGGATTTAAGGATGGGGAATGAACACCTTGGATTGCAAAAGCTCTGGAGAGAAACACTCAGAGCTCTGCTCTTTGTAATTATCAGGTTTAACTCTTGGGTTTGCTGGGTTTTTTCCCCCCATAAAAGCTGATTTTAAGGAATCTCTAGAAAATCTTCCTTTTCTCACCTACTTCGATCTTTTCCAGAGAAGGGATGGGGAGGGGAAAAGAGAGAGAAGGGGAAAGAGGGAGAAGGAAAAAAGAGGGAGGAGGGAAAAGAAAGAGGGAGAAGGGAAAAAGAGAGAGAGAGAAGGGAAAAGAAAGAGGGAGAAGGGAAAAAGAAAGAAGGAGAAGGGAAAAAGAGGGAGAAGAGAAAAAGAGGGAGAAGAGAAAAGAAAAAGGGAGGAAAATGAGGGAGAAGGGAAAAGAAAGAGGGAGAAGGGAAAAGAAAGAGGGAGAAGGGAAAAGGGGAGAAGGGAAAAAGAGGGAGAAGGGAAAAGAAAAAGGGAGGAAAATGAGGGAGAAGGGAAAACAAAGAGGGAGAAGGGACAGAGGGAGAAGGGAAAAGAAAGAGGGAGAAGGAGCCACTTGGTTGCTCTGCATGGAGGTGGGGAAGAAAAAGAGGGAGAAGGAATCACTTGGAGCACTGCAATCCATTAAAGATGAGTAAAACTGAAAAAAAAACCACCCCAGGGAATAAAAGCAAAATAGGGGTATTAGTTCAGCTAATAACATTTTAGAGGCTATTTGGAAACTTCTCACCTTGTAAATCACTTAAACACTGGGGCAAACCCCACTCTGCTGCCTTGCACGGCTCAGAATCCTGGAAAAAAACTCACAGTGAGCTCCTCTAACAGCTCCCAGAACCAAATGCAGCAGAAACAATTTGGCTGCTGCCCCTAAAAGAGAGTTACAAGAAACCACCCGAGCTCATTCTGCTCCTTTGTGCCATTGTTGCACGTTTGGAACCTGATTAAAGCCATCTGCAGGCATCTGGTGACAGCAGCCACTTTCTTTTTCTAAATAAATCTGCAAGAAGCCAAAAAAAAAAACCAAAAAAAACCTAATCCAGGGGCCAGGAGAGGTGCTGGGTGTTCAACCCTGCAATGATGCTGCTTTTATTTGTCCAAAAGGTGATTCCAGAATAAATAAGAGAGCACAAAGTGCTGGCAATCATCTGCCAGGACAGGTGGGAAGCTCAGATTTTTTCACTCATTCCTTCATCCCCCTCCTGGGAACGGCAGAAGTGAAGCACAGAACCACTGGGAATCGGTGTCACATTCAATAAAAGCACATTTGGGGTTTTTTTAAACCATTTTTTTGCAACACTGTAGGAAAATATGGATAAAATAACCCAAACCCTGCCTTTTTTTTTGTTGTTCCTGGTGGAAAAAATCACTTCCCTCTGCTTTTCCTGGTGAATTCCAAGGAGCCAGAGAAGGCACCAAACTCCTTTTGGGTTGGTTGGGAGGGAAATTTATGACACCACCAAAAGCCTTGGCCTCTTCCAAGAGCTGGAATTCCAAACTCTGCACAAAGGGCTGCACATGTGTCTTCTATTCACATTCCTGAAGATCCCTGGGAATGGAGCAGGGTTTGGAAATAATCATGGAAAAGGCAAAGAGGAGGTGAAATCCTTCAGTCCACAAAGGGATGAGTTGTTGTGTGGTTGCACTGCCATGTGAGTTTAAATGTTTTAAAGTATTGAGTTTAAAGATTTTAAAATTTAACGTACTGAGTTTAAAGATTTTAAAATTTAAAGTTTTGAGTTTGAAGTTTTTTAAAATTTGAAGTATTTTAAAGATGAAATTTGAGTATTCTTATTGAATATGAATATTCTGATTGAGCCAAGCTCAGTTTCTCATTGGAGAGATGAATAAAAGTGACTAAAACCTCAAGGAGCTGCATTTTTAATTTTCACCTCTTGGACCTCAGCTTCAAAACTCCATTTCCAGGTGAAATATTGTCTCTACATTCCTTAGAGTCGCTGAAAACAAACAAAATCCACATCCTACAGATGCCTGAAAAGGTGGGAATTTCTATTTAATCATCCAGGCTGTTAAAAAGAATTGTTAAATTGCTATTTATGTCATAGCTCAGCTTTCTAAAAGTTAATTTCTCCATTTAGTCCAGCACATAAAACCCCTTCTCCCCTCTCTTTCCATCCACATTTTATTTTTGGGATGGCTTTGGGAAGGGTCAATAAGCTGGGAAACAGGAGCTGAAGGATGATCTGAGCATTAAAACAATTCACAGCATTCCTGAACAACTCCAGGGCTCCTGGAGCAGCCCAAAGGGAAGGAATTCCCAGAAATTCCCTGCTGCAATTCCCAGAAATTCCCTACTGCAATTCCCAGCATTTCCCCGCCTCTTCCATCTGGAGAAGCCCGAAGCAATTCCAGCAAAACCCCACATTTGGAATGATGAGCCTGGAGCAGGAATTAGAACAGGCTGGGAGCTGATTCTGACTGCTAAAAAGTTCTAATTTCACTTTAGAAAGTTCTAATTTCACTTTTCAAGCAGCTTGGCACAACCCAGGAATTCCCAAAGAATTCTGTGTCCACAGAGGGGACAAGAGCAGAGGGGGTGGTGTCCCAAATCCTGAGGTTTTCCACCCAAATTTCCCTCCTGGAACAGCTCAGAGCAGGTGGGAGAGGAGCTTTAAGGGCACAAAATCAGCAGCACTGACTCCAAATCTGATGGAAATTCACTTTTTTTTGTGCCTCCCATCCCCAAACTGTTGGGATTCACCCCAAACTCAGCATCTTTTGTTTCCTTTCACTCTTCCCACTGCCCAGGGAATAATGAACCAGGGACAGGTGAAACCAAATCACCCCAAGGTGACAAAGCAGGAGCAGAGATCAGCATTCAGATTCCTTCTTTCCTTCCCTCAGATTCCTACTTTTTTTGGCATTCCTTTAAATCACAGCCAGCCACGCAAATCCCAAACTTTCCAGCCTGCTGGAAGCAGTTTTGCTTTTCCCCACACTCTTGAACCATTATTATCCCACTGAGCACATCCCATTTATCAGGAAAACACAGAGTTGAGCTTCACAGCAACACTTCACAGATGATGGATTCAAATACCAAAAATCAGCATTTTCACAGGGGAAATACCACTCCAATCCCATCCAGCTTCCCAATAACAACAAAACCCAGCATCACTTTGGGCTTGATCACCTTAAAGGGCTTTTCCAGTTTCAACCATTCTATGACTGAGCGCAGAGCTGGGGATGTTGTGACCTCGAGCACCCTCAGCATTCCCAAATTTTGTCTCCAAAAGAGGAACTGCAGTGCAATGAACCCCATGGCACGGGGAGGAGGGGGAAGTTTGGCAGCTGCAGCACCTCAGGCTCCTGTGGCAGCGGTGGAATCCCTTTGTGACAGACACAAAGAGGGATTACAGCACGCAGCCAGCACTTGCTGACTTCTGGGGACTCCTCTGCTGCTCTTTTTGCAACAAAACTCAGCTCCACGCTGGTGAAATCCCTGCTGGAGTAGGAAGGAGCCCATCCTGCCAGCAGATCTGGTCACAGAGAGGTGGGAGAGGCCAGAAAACCCCAGTAGGCTGCGCCTGATGCTCTCCCCAGGAAAAAGAAAAGAGCATTAAAGAGGAGAGCACAATTCCACAGGCAGGGAAGGAGCCTCTGATTCCTTCAGGATCCCCAGACAAAAATAACACCAGGTTTTCACAGCCCTCTCCATCATTTGCTTTGCCAATCAATTATTTGGGGGTTTTAACCCTAAATGAGTGAGGCAGAACTGCAGAAAATTTTCTGTGGGTTTTGGAACAGCAGCAAATTTTCTGTGGGTTTTACAACAGCAGAAATTTTTCTCTGGTTTTTACAACAGCAGAAAATTTTCTGTGGGTTTTATAAATAGGTAAAAAGGAAGAAATCACAGCCATTTATCCAATTTATCCCAGCACAACGTGGGTTTTGGTGTTTGATTTGTCTGCCCAGCAAAGCCCAAGGTGCTCAGTGGGATTTCTGTGCAGGATCCATAAGAATTCCCACATTCCCACATGGAGAGAGCTGCTGTGCGCCCAGCTCTGGAAATAGAAAATCTCTGAGCCCTCCACTTGGACCCTGGGGCTCCACTAAGGGCTTCTGTGTTTTCTTGCCAACAAAGAATTAAGGGATTTACACATCCTCTTCCCCTGCTCAGCTGCTGGGCCTGGTTTGTGCTGGGAAATGCCAACCCATGCAGGAATCCTTGCTCTTCTTCAGCATCCAAACAGAGATCCGAAGTAAAAACGAAAAAAAAACCCTAAAACTAAATTTGAAACTAGATTTGTAAAAAAAAATAAAATAAAACTAAAATTTGTCTTTTCAGCCCCAGCCTCACCCGAGGTTTGTGCCTTTATTTTTTGGTACAAAATGAAGAATTTCACTCGTACAAATCTACATTTCCCTGATGGAATGATTCCTGATTTGCATATTAGGCTGAAATATTTTTTTTTTAATTTGTGAATTGCAGGACGTGAGGGGTGCCTTTGTCCTGCCCCCAGGCCGAGGTGGAAGCAGGACCCTGATTTGTGAACTCTCAGGTTGTTAATCTTCCTTAAGAGCTGCAGATCAAGCCAGGCCCCGTCCTGCAGCATCTGTTATTTTAATAAATTATCCTCCTAAGAGGTTAAAGTTCCTCCCTTCAATTTGTCCTCAGATGAAACAACAACAGGACAAGGAGAGGAAAAAAAAAGGGAGAGGTGAATTTGGGTTTGATGCCACAAAAAGCTGTTCCTAAACCCTTCTAATTTTAGGATAAACAGGATATTTCCTTCCTTATTCTGATTTATTTCCACATTACCCAAACCAGCAGGTCCAACCACCATGGGAAGTGCAGGAGAAGAACAGAAAAAATTCCAAAGGAGATTTTTTTTTTCCCCCCTCCTTGCTGTTTCCACTCTCCATCATGAATATTTTATTTCCTCCAAATAAACTCTGCTGAGCAGGATCTCCATCCCTGCTCTGCTTCAGGTGAATTAACTATTCTTAGTTAAATAGATTTGCTTCTAGTCTTAGTCTGATGACAGATTAACTCCTGACTGGTGGGATTATGGATTTACCTCTGGAACTAAATCACTTTTGAATCTGAGTTCTAGCTATTAGCTCTTTCTGGCTCAGCTGAACAGCTTTTAGTGCCTCCTTTGTGTTTTTGAAAGAATGATTAAACATCATTAAATCCAAGCTCAGGGCTCTTTCTCACAACTCCAGGGAATAAACAGCTGATTTCAGGGGTTTTTTAAAGAATAGCAGAGTTTTACATGGATTTTTTTCCCAGCATAATTAATGCCATTCTAATAACGGCATTTTTTCAGCATAATTAATGCCATTTTCTTCTAAATCTAGAATATTTTTGTGGTCTACACCACTGCTCCCCCAACAATTATTTCCTTTAAAATCCAAGTTATTTAGAGATTCCAGCCTTGTGGGGGGATTCCTGAGGATGTGTTTTGGTTTGTTTTTTTTCCTTTGGCATTTCAGTCAGCAAACTCCTTAAAACTGCCGCAAAAAACACCTCCTCAGTCAGAATCTTTCTTTAAATAGTCCATTTGTCACGACTGCCACGTTACACAAGGCACATTTCAGAGGAACCTGGAGCTGTCACATCCCTGGATTGCAGCTCTCTGTCTCCATTTGGAAAAGCAGCTGAAATCTGAATTACTGAGCCCAGCAGAGAGATGAGAGAAGTGCGAGCACCGCGGGGAGGAACAAGAAAAGCTCCTGGTTTTCAGATGTTTTTTACTCCCTCAGCAAAGCCAGACTTCTCAGTGAATTGCAGCATAATTAGCTAATTAAAGGAACTCACCTAGCCAGTGTTCTTGCAAAAATCTCAAGGTAGGTCCCAACAATTTGCTGTTTTCTGTGGGATTTCAGCTGATTTGTCACCAGCTGGAGGTGTAACAGCTCACGTGCTCCTCATTATCATCTTGCAAGCTAAAAGCTCATTAACAACAATTAGGAAAAATATATAAACTTGGCAGCTTTGTGTTCTTTTCTGCCTACTACAGGCACTCCTTAATGCTGTTGCAAAAAGGGGATTTTTTTTTTTCCTTTCACAGCCAGCAGAACAGTGGGTTTTAATCTGAATTTCCCTCAGCGCACCAGGATATCAATTACAGCAAATAGATAAATAATCAGCTTTAGTTCACCTAAAATTCCATCTCAAAGACACTGGCAAAGGGCAGAACCTCACCTCCAGTATTATCTCCTCTCCTTTTTAATCTGTTTTGTTTTCATGGGGTGTTCTGGCTGCTCTGTGCTGGAATTCCCTGGCTCCTGAGCCACACAAACCTCACCTGATCCATTTTGGAGCTAAAACCTCCCCAAACCCCAAAGTGAAGAGCATTTGTGGGCACACAGGGAAACATCCATCAACAACCGAGATATTCTCAGCTCTGAATGGGATTTTTAAATCATTTCTGTTCCACAATTTGGATTTGCTCGGCATCCTTAGGAGCAAAGGCTCATTAAGGGTTTGACACTAATGAGGGATCTCCTTCTTTCACTGGAATTCAAGGGGGGCTTTTTTTCCAGAGAAGAGTCTGGGGTGGAAGGTTTGGGAAAGGGGTTTGGGAAGGGTGGAGGGGTTTGGGAAAGGGGGAAGATTTGGGGAAAGGTGAAGATTTGGGAAAAGGTGAAGATTTAGGGAAAGGTGAAGAGGTTAAGGAAAGGGTGAAGGGGGTTTGGGAAAGGTGAAGGGGTTTGGGAAAGGGAGAAAAGGATTTGGGAAAAGGTGAAGATTTTGGGGAAGGGTAAAGGGATTTGGGAAAAGGTGAAGGGGGTTTGGGAAAGGTGAAGATTTTGGGAAAGGTGGAGGGGTTTGGGAAAGGGAGAAAGGGATTGGGAAAGGGGAAGATTTTGGGAAAAGTGTAGGGGGTTTGGGAAAGGGTAGAGGGGTTTGGGAAAGAGATTTGGGAAAGGGTGAAGGGGGTTTGGGAATGGGGAGAAGAGTGAAAGGGATTGGGAAAGGGGAAGATTTTGGGAAAAGTGTAGGGGGTTTGGGAAAGGGTAGAGGGGTTTGGGAAAGAGATTTGGGAAAGGGTGAAGGGGGTTTGGGAATGGGGAGGATTTTGGGAATGGGGAAGATTTTGGGAAAGGGTGAAAGGGCTTGGGAAGGGTAAAGGGGTTTGGGAAAGGATGAAAGGGCTTGGGAAAGGGTAAAAGGGTTTGGGAAAAGTGAAGGTGTGGTGAAAGGTGAAGGATTTATGAATATCAAGCTGCTGAGATAAAAACATCTCCCAACGTTTCATTCCCCAAGGGGAAAAAAAAAAACCCAAAACAAAACAAAAACAAACCCAGCAACAAACCCAAGCCTTGATGAAATATTCAAGCTGAAAACCACAAATGTTGTTCAACAAAGTGAGAAAAGTTCTCATTCTCACCAATGAGGATTCCTGCACAAAGTAAAGGGTTGGAGGGGAGACCTTTGAAACAATCTTCCACTCCTCCCGACCTCAACCACTGCTCCCACTTACAGGCAAAGTTGTCATACAACTTATTTATTATTTCTCTGTTTATTTTTTAACAATTTTAAACCAAACCCCTCGGTTTTGTTTTGCCTCAGAGCTAGGGTCAATTTCAGAAAACCTTCCACGCTTCCCCAAAGTTAAAAACACCCAGGAAGGAATCCACACTTACACACCAGCAGCTGAATTTGGTAGGATTTTTTAGAATTTTGTATTATTTGGAATTATTTTCATTTGTTAACTGTTCTAAATCGATCCATTAACATCTTCTGAGGGCTGAGAAAACACTAAATTTCATTTTATGAGTCCCAGCAGCAGCCCTGTGACATTTCAGTAAAAAAACAGTTAAGAAAGGGAAAAAAAAAAAAAGGCCAAGAAAAACAGGATCTAAAAGGCATTTTCAGTCTTTCATACTGAATAAACGACTTTTGGTGCTGAGCAAGTGCTTCTTGTCACGTGTTCAGAGATGCTGAGACAACACAGAGCTGCTTAAAAATAATAATTAACGAGAGAGTGTGTTTAGCACTGAGGAAAATGACCTGTGATGTGGGCAGAGCTGCAGCAGCCACAAGAAATCCTCTGCAAAAAAAGACCAGACACCCAGAACCTGAATGTGCTTTTTTCTGTCCCCACTGAGCAATTGCCAGCAGTCCCTTCCCAACCCAGCCCCAGCAACACGAGGCTGCTCCCAAATTTCTGCATCCTCACAAGCCTTGGACCACATGGAGCCGGAATCTCGGCAGGAATTGCAGCAAGGGATTCCTCCCTAACAATCCTTGGCCACACAACAGCCAAAAAAAAAAAATCCCCAGTTTGGGTTTTTTTGGCTCTTTTCTAGCCCCTAACCCGTTGCATGTGTGACTATTGTCCAAGCCTTGCTCCTGAACAAGCAAAATTCTCTTGTAACCAACCCAGCCTGCACAAAACCAGGAATTATTCCACGCTGGGAAAAAAAAAAAAATCTGCCAACTTCAAAACGCCCTTTTCCACTTGGAGTCAGCTCGTATTCACTGGGAGAATGATCAGGGGAGGAATAAACGCACATTTATGGTTTGCTGAAAGCACAGAGACATCAAATGCTGCTCACACTTGGCACATCACCCCCAAATATCTGCACCCAGCCCGTTCTCAAGGCAATTAAAAACACCAAATAAAACCGTGAACGCTTTTGTTGCCTTCTCCTTTTTGGGTTTTTAAACATCACCCAACCTCTCTGACCCTGCATAAACCACAGGAGCCCCCCCAAGGCAGAGCAGCCAAATTTTGGTGAAAATTCCACACGGGGCAGCTCCCAACACTTTACAGCAACACTCATTTAATCCAAATTTAATCCACACTGCTTGCATCCACGGGCAGTTTTTAATTCACAATTCCACCAGTTTATCCCCTCCCATCCTCCAGCTCTTTCTCCCATCCTCATTCCCACATCCCAGCCACATTTCCTCAGCTCTCAGCCCCCTCCACAACACTTTTTTTTTTTTTTGCTTCCAGCCCTACAAATCATCCCCTTTAATCCGCTGCTTTCTGCCTTTTTTCCCCTCACAAAAATGCCTGAAAACCCCAGGAAAAACCCCCGCTGAAATCCATCCGTTTTCCCTGGAATCTCCACCTCCATCCCTGGGCTCCAGGAGCATCTTCCCCGAGGCAGCAGAGCGTGAAAGGACCAAATTTCGCCTCGTTTCACGCCAGACGAGCCTAGCCACTCCAGGCATCTCTGCCCGACTAAAAACTACAGCAAAAAAAAAACCCAAAAAACTCCACAAAGTAAAGAACAACTTCCCACTTTCCCAGCTCCAACATTTCGGGATAACGGGATGCTTTCCCCACGCCGTTCCACCCGCAGCTGTTCTGACACAAGGGATCAGGCTCGTTCCCTACGTGTAAAGCGATTAACGGGCGATTTTTTTCCTAAAATTCCCGCTGGATTCCCGTTTTTAAGGGCTCGGTTATCCCTGATCCGTGATCGTGGCAAAGGGGGATCCCCTTGGAGGTTTAAAAAGGGGGATTTCGGAGCAGTTTTGCTGCCAAACCCTCCCCCGGATTAAGTTCAGCTCTTCCCCCCTCTTGGGGACACAAACGCACGGCTTTTTAAGCTTGTTTTTTTTCCTAAATAAACACAAACCCGCACCGAATTCCCCCGTTTTCGTGCCCTTTTCCCGTTCCAGCTCAGCACGCAGGTTTAAAGGGAGTTTTTTAAGGTTTCCCCCCCCCTCCTCCCAGCAAAGCCACGACCCCCAGCACCCCCTCACGGTCCCGGCGAAGGGAAGGGGAGAGG
>NW_005054512.1:146184-152029 GCF_000277835.1 Geospiza fortis
GGGGCGGGGGCGTGGGGGGGGGGGGGGGGGGGGCTATGGGAGATCTTGAGGTGGTGAGGTGGTGAGGGGGCACCCCAAAGTGTCCATGAGGTGATGGAAGGGTCACCCCAAAGGGTCTTGGAAATGATAAGGGGACCTCAAAGGGTATCTGAGGTGGTGAGGAGAAACCCCAAAGGATCTCTGAGGTGATAAGGGCACACGCCAAAGGATCTCCACAGCCCCCCTCGGACCCTTACCATAACCTCAAGGACCCTGAGGTGATGGAGAACCTGGGGTGGGGGCTCTGAGATAATGGGGTCACACCCCACACGGCCCCTGAGGTGACAGGGACCCCTAGGTGATGGTAGGACCACTACCTGGCCCATTTTTACCCCATATCTTGTGACTTTTGTTTCCAGGGAAAAGGGCCGAGATTGCTGTTCAGGGTCCTGTGGCCGGCTGGCTCCCGAAAATCCGCGATACGCGGGATGCCCCCCAGACCCAAGCTGGCACCAGTGCCAACTCGGGCTGGTTTGATAGTGCCAACGGAGTCCCACAATCTGCCATCAATGACCGGGGCTGGTGAGTTTTGTTTCCAGGGAAAAATCGCGCTTTTTGACACCTTTTGCGACAGTCGCGCTTTACGTCGCGTTTTGCGGATTTTGGGGGAATTTTTTAGGGATTGTTTTGTATTCTAGGGGAAATTTTTAAGTGAAATGTTTGGATTTTTGGGGGGATTTTTGAGGAAATTTTTGGGATTTTTTTTGAATTTTCGGGAATTTTTTTAGGGAAATTTTCGGATTTTTTTGAGGATTTTGGGGAAATTTTTGGGGATTGTTTTTTATTTTGGGGGAAAATTTTTAGGGAAATTTTTTAGGGAAATTTTGGGATTTTTTTTGAGGATTTTGGGGGAATTTTTGGGATTGTTTTTTATTTAGGGGAAAATTACGGCACCTTTTACGACAGTCGCTTTACAGCCCTTTATGAAATTTTTATGGCACTTTACGGCACTTCATTTTACGGCACTTTATGGTTTTTACTTTATCTTGTTTTTTATTTATTTTTAATTAATTTTATTTTTTAATTTTTAAGCTATTTTTATTTAATTATTTAATTTTTATTTTTATTTTTTTTTATTTTTAAAGCTTTTATTTTACTTTATTTGGTGCTGCCCAGACCAGCCCAAGCCGCTGATTGTGGTGCTGTTTGAGGGTCCCCTGGACGAGGGAAGAAATGTGAATCTTGGCTCCACCTTTCAGAAGGCTGATTTATTATTTTATGGTCTCTATTATATTAAAAGAAGCCCTAAGAGTGTCACCTAATGCTTCAGAGTTTCCTTCCTCTGGCTGGGATCTGAACATTACTGAGCACACCTGGAGCAGTCACACCTGCATGTTCTAATTCTCCTTCTCCCTTTGTAGATGTTTATGGATTTTTAAATAGCTCCTGGAGTATCCAAAGCTTCAAAACCTCCACTGAAACCCTAGCTCTACCTGCCTGAGTCTCTGTCCCAACCTTCTCGTCCCAGTTCTCAGACCAGGAGGTGCCTGGATGAGGTTTCCAGTGGGTACTTTCAAGAATACAGGACAGAACTTTGAGAAGCCATGAGCAGTGTCATCATCACCAGAAATGTGTCACACACAGCAGGTCCCTCATGGGCCAGGCAAACAGGAAAGAAAGGTGGATTTAAAGCAAAACACTCAAATTTCCCAGCTAAACTCAGCTGGAACTCAGTTAAATCCTGCTCTCCTGCACCCAGAGATCTGTAAATCCCAGCAGATCAGAGACACAAAGCAGCAGCCCAGCCTGCACCACTGCCTGGCTATGGGGAGGAACAGAGCTCGTGCCTTGGAATGAGCTGAGGTAAAATCAAGATACTGAACTAAATCCAGAATGATCAACTCCATACAGCCTCAAATCAATGTCTGTCCTGGCTCAGGGATGGGTTTGGGGCAGTAAAAACTCAGGAACTGCAAGTTCTCCATAGGCTGTGTCCTGCCTGGCCCCCACAGCCCTGCCCCAGCCTTGGGGGGCCAGGTCACCTTGTAGAGTGTGGAGAACACACAGAAGCACCTGGAAACACGTGGATTGTTCATGGGAACACGTGAACTGTTCATGGGAACACGTGGATTGTTCATGGGAACACGTGGATTGTTCATGGGAACACATGAACTGTTCATGGGAACACCCTGTGAGCCCCAGGAGCGAGGGGGGCTGCGATGGCACTGCCCAGCAGGAGCCCCCTCAGCCCAGGTGCTGCCCTGGGCACTCTGTGGGGAGCAGACCCCACTCTCGGGGTCCCACCTGAGCAGGGAGGACCCAGTGAGGGCGGCTGTGGCTGCTGCTGTGCCCTCCACACAAGGAAGCTGCCCCCTCACGATTCCTCTGGGTGATCACCTGAGGAAAGACAAAAATCAGCAAGAGGAAAGTCACTGCCATAGCCAGCTCTGCACAGCTCCGGCACGGCAGGGGTGGCACCTTCTGCTTCCCCGCCCTGGGGCAGCCCGGGGTGCAGGGGCTGCCATGACAGGGACCTGTCCCCAGCTCACCTGGCCCCTTCCAGCACAGCCTGCAGGGATTTCTTCAGCGCCGCAGTGCTCCGGTCCAGGACAGCAGCCAGGCTGCTCCTGTGAGCTGGGCTGACCTGCGGTGGAGGCAGCACCAGCTCAGGGCCCTGCCCTGCCAGGAGCCCAGCTGGGAGCTCTGGGCTGGGCCCCAGGAGCTGCAGGAGCAGCCCTGGCTGGGCTCACCTGGCTCTGGTACGCCGTGAGCACGGCCGTCACCAGCCTGGCGAAGTTCAGCGACGTGGCAAAGGCTGGAGCCTGCTGGCACAGAGTGAGCACCAGCAGATCCAGGAGCTCAGGGGGCAGCACCTCCTGGAAAAGGCCCAGGGGCAGCCAAGGAGGGTGGGTCCTTGCTCCAGCACTGCTGGAGTCACCAAGGACACCCGTGGGACAAGGTGGGCTCCTCACCTGCCGCCCCAGCACGGCCTGCAGCACTGGCAGGAGCTTCTCTGACAAAGGCACCTCCAGGACTTGGCTGCAAGGACAGTGAAGAGGGAAGGGGCTGCTCTGAGGCCTGGCTGGTGCCCCCAGATGGCTGGAGCCAGCTGGAGCCATCCGGGCAGGCTGGACAGTGAGGCCAAAGCAGAGCTGCCAGCCCTGTGAGCCCTCACCAGCCCTGTGAGCCCTCACCTCAGCACCAGCTGCACAGAGTGGGGCTCCAGGCACTCCTCCACCAGCTCACACAGCAGCTTGGTCTGCTCAGCACCTGCAAAGCAGCAGAAAAGAGCCTCCAGGGGCTGCCAAATCCATGGGGATGTGCCTGGCCCTTCCTGGCACCTCTTCACAGGAGTATGTCCCAGTCAGGACAGACAGAAACCATCCAGTGCCTCCTCCTACTGCTGAGGATAATCCTGCTTCCCTTGCCCAGCTGCAGGAAGGGTTTAAACAGCTCCAGTCTCTGGGAAAAGGGGACACTGTGGCAGGGGTTCACTCCTCACAGCAGCACAGCCACCCTGGGGCAGCTCTGAGCATTAGGAGCCCTCCAATCATAGGAACTGTCCTTTGGGAAAAAATAAGCCAGAAGCCAGCCTAGCCAGCCCTCCCCTCCATCTGTAAACCCATCTCCCATCCCAACCCCAAGTGTTCACCTGGCCACGAAAAAACCAAGCCCAGGCCTCCATGGCCCCTAACAAGTGACAAATGCCACCCAGAAACAGCCACGGCTCCCAGCAGCCCTGCACACCTTCCCCTGGCCCCTGCAGCACTGCAGCCACCAGCACACGGCACAGGGGATGGGAATACTTGGAGCAAAACGAAGTCAGGGCAGCCATGAGGTGTCGGGAAGGCGGCTGGGTTAGGGCCAGCACCTGGGGACACAAAAGGCAGGAGCTGGGGACAGCGGAGAGGGGAACGGGGAGCAGGAATCTCCACTGCCATGGCACGTACCCGCCTGAGGAAGAGCTGCTGTGCCAGGATGGCTGCGCTGGTGTGGCTGAGGGCCGGGCTCAGAGGCAGCAGCCAGCTGCAGAAACGCCCCAGGGAGGGCTCGGGGCACGTGGAGAGCTGCAGGAAGGAGCACAGCCCCTCGAGCTGGGGTGGCACAGGGCACGGGGCATTAGGGACAGCAGCAGGGCCCTGCAGCAGCTGCAGCAGGGCTGCTGGGGCTCACCTGGCTGGGCGTGCAGGAGTTCAGGATGCTCAGCTTGGAGGGGGGGTGCAGCTCCGGGTGCTGGAGAGAAACACTGTCCTGAGTAAAGCACCAAATAAACCAAAACACAAAATACAGCTCCAGGGCTTCTCCCTTCCCCTGTGTCTGTCAGCACTGAGCCCACAGGCAGCCCCTCACACCGGCAAGGTGCAGGCACGTGTTGGTATCCCGAGCCCAGAGCAGGTGCCAACAGGGCTTTTCATCCCCATCTGTGAAATCCAGCTCCTTTTGCACCCCTCCTGAGGCCCTGGCACCAGCCTGTTTAGAGCATCAGCTCCAGGAGAGGGACAGAAGCAACCACTTACACTGGACTCCTGCAGCAGCAGCATCTTCAGCCCCTGCCCATGCACCTGAGGGAAATGAGATGAAGGAATGGGAATCAGGCTGTAAAGGCTCCCTGGGGCTGCAAGGGGACAGCAAACCCTACCCAGTACCTGGACAAAGGACTGCACCTCTGCTGCCAGCTCTGTCTGGGAAATCCTCCTGGGCTCCCCAGCTGCATCCTGCTGGGAGCTGTCCTGAGCAGCCTTCTCTGTGCTCTGAGCACGTGTGTCCCCTGGAGGCTCCTCAGGCACCTCCTCTTCCACCTCTGCCACATCTCCACATTCCTGGGGCTCACATGCCACCTCCTCCTTCCCCTCTCTGTCACTGCCCAACTCCAGGCTCTCCCCTGACACTTCCTTACGCTTCCCACCTCGAGGCACAGACTCAGGGGCACCAGCCTGCTTGCTGAAGCACCAGCTCAGTTTTCTTTGTCCCTCTGGTTTCTTCTGGGCAATTTTCTGGCACAGGCCCCTAAGCTGCTGCTGGCACGCAGCAGACAGGGCAGTGGGACGTGGGGAGCTCTCCTCTGCCCGTGGTCCCTGCTGGAGCAGATCCCCCAGTGCCTGCACCCAGGGATCCACGCGGGAATCCTGCTGCAAGGCCTGGAGCAGCTGGCGAAGGCAGTCCCGTGGCACTGCATCCTGCACCACCAGGAGCAGGGAGAAGAGGTTCCTCTGGCACAGAACGGGCAGCAGCAGCAGCCGCGGCTTGCTGGAAAAGGAGAGGTGAGTGGTCAGAGCAAATGCCCTGTCCTGAACCCAACCCACCCCGTGGAGCAGAGTCCCACAGCACCAGGGAGCAAGAGGAGGCACCTGATGCCTTCACCAGCTTCTGCAGACACGAGCTGGGACACCAGTGGGTCACTGCTATGATCCCAGCTTCATGTATGGGCCAGTGCACCGGGGGAAGTGGATTTTTACAAAGATTGAGGGCCATTGATTGTTTCTGTGGATTTTTAGGAAGATTGAGGGCCATTGCTTGTTTCTGTGGATTTTTACAAAGATTGAGGGCCACTGGTTGTTTCTGTATGCAGATATGAGGATGATGAGAATGCATAGGGTGAATGATCCTAAGCAGGCTTTGATTAGGCTGGAATGGAGGGTAGTGGCAGTTTGGGTTGCTATTAGTTGTAGGTTGTGCACCTGACACCCAAATTGTGCACCTGACACCCAAAACTCCCGCAAAACACCGAGTTTTAGAAACGTATCCAACTCACACGGCCAGGGCGTCCTGTGGGCCCTCCAGCGAGGGCTCCTCGGCGCACAGGGCTGCGCTGAGAGCCGGCCAGGGGAACGGCAGCCCCGGTCCCTGCTGGGGCCGGCCCCGCTGC
>NW_005054512.1:153356-155839 GCF_000277835.1 Geospiza fortis
GTCCCCGCACACACACCCCGGGCCGTTCCCGCACACTCACCCGCCGCTGCTCCCCCCCCCACGCCGCGCTCCTCCCGCTGCACGCGGGCCCCAAGGCGCCGCTTCCGGCCCCGCCCCGGGAAACGGAAACGGAGCGCGCGCAAACGAGCTCATGATGCAAATACCTCTGAAATTCCAACCCAAACACCGCCTTCCTTCCCCCCCGAGGGTGGGTCCCGCAGCCCACGGGTCACAGGCGCCCGAAGCGTAGCGTTACGCAACCCGTTTTATTTGGTTATTCCCGGATTTGGCTAAAAGAGTTTAAAACAGTGCCCCCCTGCTGCCCGGTCCCCCCCGTGGATGTCAGACCCCCCTGCTGCCTGCCAGCCCCCAGCCCACCCCACCCGTGGGTCTGCCACGGGTGCAGAGCGGGCACCAGGGCAAGGGCAGGGGAGCTGTGCCCTGAGTCTCCCCCGGTGCACCCATCAGCTAGTTATACAACCAATCAGGTTATGTTCCATTGCGGTTAATGTGTTTATCTTTTGCGGTTACATGCAACTGTATGATTAGCCAAGCGGGTGGAACTAAGCAAGCATATCTGCCTTACTCATACATATACCTCCTGGAACACTTTATTCGAACAAAAAGGTCACCCCTCCCTTACACCCATCAAGGCCAGACACACTGCTTCCCCATCCCACCCCATCCCTGCAGCACCCCCGCGGCTGCAGACACCCCAAAACAATGGCAGGAGTCAAAGCAGCACCCAGGCCCAGCGTGGTCCCCACGGCTCAGTCGGAATCGCTGAAGTCGATGAGAAGCATCTCGTGGCCATAAATCGAGTGGGGAAATTCTGTCTCCAGCATGGCCAGGGTGAGGGCCCACTCGAGCACGCAGAGCTCCTCATCCTCCTCGTCAGAGCTCTCGTCAGAGGAAGAAGGGATGAACACCTGCAGCAGAGGAGGGAGGATGAGGCACACTCCCAGTGCCCAGCCCAGCCTCGGGATGTGCCACCCCACTTACCGCGGGCATCCTCAGCTGGCGCTGTCTGTGCCGCCGCAGCCAGCTGGCAGGCAGCTCGTGCAGGTAGATGCACTCTGATCTGAACGGGCAGTGGCCACGCAGGAAGAATTTGCACCTGATTTTCCTGTGGGATGCCAAGCATAGTTGTGAGGGTAGCTCCCAGAGCAGCACGGAGCCCACAGCCCTGCCACCCGCAGCAGCGCCACGCACTCACCCTGTCCGTGCCTTGAAGGCTCTGATGAGCTTCTCCTTCTCAGCCACATCTGAGATCCAGTATTTGTGGGGGATGTAGTAGCTGGAGGGGATCCGGCACTCTGGGCAGGCCCTGGATGAGGGTGATGGGTGCAGCTGGGTGTCCCAAGAAGGGAGCAGGGAGCACGGGCTCAGCACCCACCCTGGCCTCACCCAGCACCCCCATACCCATCACCACTCTGAAGCGCCTGTTCCCAAAGCAAAATCGCTCCAATCCCAAAGCCCCATCACCAGACCCAAGGAAGAATTTCAGGGCACAGAAGGGGGAACGGTGACCACCCTGCCAGGTCCC
The DNA here is from genome assembly GCF_000277835.1 of Geospiza fortis. Lineage (NCBI taxonomy): Eukaryota > Metazoa > Chordata > Aves > Passeriformes > Thraupidae > Geospiza > Geospiza fortis. Next base: position 154,903 of record NW_005054512.1, read on the forward strand.
CGTGGCCACTCACTTTATGACAGCGCTCTGGAAGGCGCGGCTGCGCCGCCACCTGCGGATGCAGCCCAGGCAGTAGGCGTGGCTGCAGTTCGGGAGGATCCCGAAGAGCCGCTCCTCGGGCAGCGCCTTCTCGTACACCCTGTCCATGCAGATGCCGCACACCACAGCCTCACTCCGGGCTCTCAGCGCTGCAGTGGTGACCAGGGCTGCCTCAGCAGCTGGCTCTGCAGGGACCTGCAAGCAGAGCAGCACAGCATGGAACCCCCTGGCTCTGTCACTGCCCTGGCCTCGGGGAGCACCACAGGGTGACAGGGAGTACCCGGCCACAGGAGACCCCAAATCCACCTTTGCAGGGTCAGTCCGTGTTGCTGTCTCCAAAACTGCCTCTTTGGGGTCAGAGGAGTCTGGATCCAGTGCTGGCCCGTGTGGCTGGACGCCTGCAGGAGGAGAGTTCTTAGAGGGGAAAAGCTCAGCGAGCTGGGTGGGCTTCTCAGGGCGTGCAGCTTCAGCGGTGACAGTCCTGACACTGCAGAGCCCTCCACAGCCCAGCTTGGCCTAGGCTTGGTCATAGGCAGAAACATGCACAGACCACTTCACCATAACCACCCCAGTGTCACCCCACTGGTCCCCTGGGCAGCCTAGCACCTACCTGAGGCACCTCGAGATTTTGTGGGGACAAATTCTCCACTGATGGCCCCACGGGGGATGTTACCAACTGCTGGGATGTTCTTCTTGTCTTTCTCTTCCACTTCTACCTCCACTTTGGGGAACTTGAAGGCCACACATGTCATGCTGCAGGCTGTGGTGCACTGGGCTTCCCTCTGGTCCTGGTCCATGGCTGTGGGCTCAGTGCCAGGCTCCTGGCCACAGTGGCAGTGAGGCATCAGACCATATTGGGTCCCTACTGGTACTGGCTCCTCCTGGATGTGCTGGTAGC
>NW_005054512.1:155871-174481 GCF_000277835.1 Geospiza fortis
GGACTCCTCTAAGGCTCCCAGCCCGTCCTCATGGCATCACAGCCCTTCCTCACCTGCACTGCTCTCCATAACGGCAGAACCCACGCTGAAAGTACCTGCACACCCGGGCTGATTCTCTGTCGTGTGAGAAACGGCAGCTCTGGCCCCACCGGCAGGATCCACGGGCAAAATTCCTGTTAGCCAGGGGAGCAGTGTGGATGGGCTCAGCCCCTGCTCCAGTCCTGCCCTAGCATCCCCCCCACCCCGGTACCAGCTTTGTTTGGGGGGGGATTTATTTCCCAGCCCCCCTGGCTGGTGTCTGGGAGCCCTCACCAAGGGCAGAGCCAGGGGGTCCTCCCAGCCCCATCCAGCCTAATCTTCTGCTAATTGCTGAGCAAAGGAAGCCCAGAACAGGGACTGGAGGAGCAGGGGTGCCGAGGGCTGGGGCAGGGAGAAGGGTGGGAGCCCTTGGCTTGGGGCTGGCAGGAACGGGAGGCCTGGCTGGAGTGCTGCTACCCCAGCTCCGGAGGGGATGGGGAAATGGGGAGGGGGATCAAGGCCATCCCAACCCACCCCCTACCCCCACAGCGAGGGGCCCCATCTCCAGCCTGTCTCCCCCAAAAGCTGCTCCCAGGCACCCCATCCTCAAGCCTTTACCTGCACGGGGGTCTCAGAGAGCTTGCCTCGGTCCTTAACAGCCCAGATGCCATCATCGAGCCTACCTCCATCTCTCCCCCAGCAGTGCACAGGGCTGGGCCACCTCCCAGCGGTATTTATGGGTCCGGCTGGGATCGTTCTCCCCCCATTCCAGGATCGATCCCCTCCTCCATGGATATTCCATGCCCCAGGATCCCCTCTTCCATGGATATTCCAAAATCTGGGCGTGCAGGGACTCCAGGATCCCCTTGTCCATGGATATTCCACACTCTGGGGGTGCAGGGACGCGGAGGACAAGCCCGGGCTAGTTGATAGCAGCCGCTGCCGAGCACTGTTTACACTCAGTCAAGGACTTTGCAGCGAGGAGCCTGCACGGGGCCACCACTCCAGCGTGCAGCACTACATTCTGTGTATTCGAACTCTTTTACCACTACTATTCCCCCTTCCTTTTCAGTCCTGTCTTTAACTCAGCCTGTGGATTTCACTTCTCAGTTCTCTCCCCCATGACACTGGAACGGCTGGATGATGTAATGCTGCCTGTTGGGGTAACCACACAGGAAGGGTCCCCAGCCAGGTTCCCTGGGACACCTGCCCAGCAGCACCACGGCTCCAAGAGCCCCCAGCTGCATGGGAGAGGCAGGGAGCAGTGGAACAGCTTCCCCCAGAGCACTCAAGCCGGGCACAGGGGAGCCTGGGGAGTCTCCAGCTCCTCCTGGCAAATTCTCAGGTGTTTCACCGCAGCCAAGGACAGCCTGGAGCTCACTGTTCCCCTCCTCGCGGTGTTTTCAGCTCATTTCCAGCTCCACCCCCAGCATTTGGGGCACGAAACCTCCAGCTGAGGCTGGGATCCTGCTCAGGACTGGCTCTTTCTGCTGCTTTAGGCTTGCAGGCAAGAAAACCGCAGCAGGTATGAGATCTGGGAATTACAGAGCCCCAGGAATCACAGCAAATCCCTGAAAATCACAGCAAATCCCTGGAAATCACAGCAAACCCCATCACCTCTGCTAGAAATTCTCCCACGGACAGCTGCACCCAGGTGCTGAGAGAAAGCCCACAAAGACAGGCTGGATGCTAAAAAGTTCTTAAATATTTAGTTCAGATTTATTTAAAGTCAAGTCAGTTTGTGGACACTATTTATATTATTAAAAACACTTGGAGGTTTGTACTTCTAGCAAAAATATACATTTCAGTTTGAGGGTTGTTATACTGTCAAGGAAGAGCAAAAAGTTTCTCAGGTGATGGGCACGAGTCTTGCATTGCCACCGGGGTGGGGACAGCACCGGGATTTTGGGAAGGACAAATCCCCGGGCTCCAACCAGCACATGCATGTCTCCAGTGCCTTCCCCCAGAGGGCTTCAAAGTGCTTCAGAAACGGTAATTCCCAACACCCCTGCGAGGTAGGGAGGGGAGGGCTGGGCAGGGAAACTGAGGCACGGCAAACTGAGGAGTGTGGCAGCAGGGGGAGGTTTGGGACCGGCCAGCCCTGTGATGGGGAGGGAAAGCCCAGTGCTCTTCCCCTTTGGGTTTTAAAAGGAATTATTGCACCAGGGAAATCTGCTACCCTGAAGAGGAGGAAAGTAAAATAAAACTGAATAATTTGCTCCCACAACCCCTCCTAGGGAATATCAGTATTTTAATAAGGCTGCTCAGGACACAGGGGACTAGGAGCTGCAGACAGGGAAGTGTCACTTCTTAGCTGAGACACCATTATCCTGAAAGGGAAAATGACCCCTTCCCAGGTCCATCCTCCCCCTGTCCAAAGCCCAAGGGACACAGCCCCCACACCAGGGGCCTGGCCTGGCCCAGGCAGCACCGTGGTGTTTCACTACAGCTGAGAGAAGTTCTGAGGTAAAGTCCCAGAACGGTGCTGGGATCAGGCAGACCTCCAAGCCTGGAGCTGTTCCCACTCTTGGGAACAGGGGCAGAGGTGGACTGGCAGCTTCCCTGACACAGCCACGCTCACTGGGAAGCTCCAGCTCATTCCCAACCACCCCCCTCCCCGGTTATAAATCCTTGGCATTTACAGCTGCAAAGCTCTCTGCAACCAATGCACTAACAGATCCTCGTGCTCCTGCTCTGAGCAGGCAGCATGTGACAATCCAGGTCCCTTTCACAGACGGGAAACTGAGGCAGGACACCAAACCCTGACCAGCTCAAGGCCTTTGACCCTCCACACACCTTTTTTGTACCTCAGGTCTGTGCAGAGCAGCCTGTGGAAGCCATGGATTCCGTGCCTCTGCTCTGAAGGTGAATTTTAAGGAGTCAAATCCTTTCCCTCCTATTTTCCCATCCCAGCCTCTGTCCTACTGAGGTGCCAAGGGACAGGTTCCCTACGGAACGAGGGTGCCAGGAGCAAAGGCTCCCACCCAGCACCCAGGAAGCCAGAGTTCCCACTGGAAGACAGGAACACACTGCAGAGCACAGGGGGGGCTGCAGCTGAGAGTCTCCCCTGGGACAGCCCTACCCGTGTTCAAATACTCCAGAGCTTTTCTTTGGGAAAGAGAGAAACATCCTTTCATCATGCTGTCCCAGACTTCATGGCTCAGGACCACGTCCTCGGAGTGCAAACAAACAAGAGAATACAGACACACTCTAAGTGCTGCTGTCAGCCCTGCTGGCCCCTGCACCCCTTGGCCCTCCTAAGGACGAGGGCTCCCCACCCACAGTGACCTCACTGCCTGAGCCATGTAAACTGGGCAGCCAGAGCTGGGCCACAGGAAGGGGAACAGCAGCTTTGCAGATTTGTTAGTGTGTGTTAACGGAAGCCCTGGCCGAACAGGAGGCACCTGCAAATCCTGACGGCGTCTTGCCCTACGTACCGTACGTCAGGGTCACATAGAAAAGAGTTTCCAGTAGGAGAAATGGAAGACACTGGGAAGGGTTTTCTTTGTTTCTGTACAAAGAGTTCTGATGGGAATCCATGGCTTCATTCTCATAAATAACAGGTCCTTAGTACATGTCCTTGTAGATCTCCTGTAGAAGTGGGTGCAGAGATGTCTCTGTCTCTGTCTTCTTGATCTTCTGCACCAGCTGGGCGTGCTCTGTCACCAGCTGTCGCAGGTCAGCCATCTTCTGCAGCAGCTTGGGGAAGAGGTACTGGGCATCCGGGTGGTTGGACTGCAGGTGGAACTCCAGCGCTCGCAGGATGTTGTCTTGGATCTCCTCCACCTGCTTCACGTTCATCAGGCCAGGGCGGTCTGTGGAGAGGAAGCACGGGAGCTGCAGGGTCACGGTGCAGCCCTCCAAAGTGCACTCTGCTCCTGGGGAAAGGGAGCCAGGGACTGTAACCCACCCACCACGACTCAACCTCGTCAGCTAGAAAGGGGAGAAGTGTGCCCTTGGACAACGTATCCCACAGCAGCACATGAGAAGGAGATGCCATTTCTGCATTCCTCGCTGTTGGTCCAAGCTTGCCAGGCATCACCTCCACAGAGAAGCTTTTTGGAAGTGTTCAGTTCTTCTCTCATGCCCCTGAGACATCCCTGGCTGACCTCAAGCCCAGCTGCAGCTCAGCTCCCCTAGCCCCCTCTGAACCACCACTAAGCAGGGAGAACTCTTCCTGACCCTGGCACAGCCCAGGGCACCCACTCACCTCCACACAGGATGATGGCAGCCACAAACAGGGACAGGTCACTGTCATCCAGCTCCAGCGCGTTGAACTTCACAGCAAACTCAAATTTGGGCTCCATGATCTCATTGAAGGGCTTGCGCAGGCTGCGCAGGAACTCACGGGTCACAAAGCCATTCCCGTTGGCCACCAGCAGCCCATCCTTGTTCATGATGGAGGCCAGCATGGCAAAGATGGCCTCGTGCACCCCATACTTGAGCAGAGTCACTTGGTCGTTCAGGTAGAGGCCGACGAAGCTGGGGATGCTCTTGGCGAACTCGGTGAGCTCCCGCACGGTCTCCACTGTGGTGCACTGGCAGCGGTAGAAGACGTGCACCCCGATCTCCTTGTAGGGGGGGATGCCATTCACCAGCTGCTTCCACACCAGCCCCTTCTCTGCCTGCCACAAGGTGTCCATGTCGTGGATCACAAAAGGCTGCTTGAACAAGAAGCAAGTTAGGAGTCTGCAGCAGGGACTCGAGGTGCCAGCTCTGCTCAGGACAGTCATGTGTGTCTGTCTGTCCCTGTGATGTGCCCTGCCTCTGGGGCTGACAGTGCCCAGGTAATCTGTACCCACCCACCACAGCACGAGTGTGCAAAGCAATGGGGTTTTTCCCAGCAAGGAGCAGGACATGCAGAGCCCACCTGGCTGCATGTGGAACAGCTACAGCAGCAGGGAGACGTGCAGCATCTCCCCGAGAATAGTCCCCCATGCTGGCCATGGCCAACCCCACCTGCCCTGGGAGGGAACTTACTGGGGTGCTGCTGGCCTTGCCGGTCAGGATACCTCTTGCCTTCTTTTTGGTCATGTTGAAATTCTTCAGGTAGGCGTTGTAGATGTGCTTGGAGAAAGCTTTCAGGTCAGCCACCTGCGGGTTCTGGCAGCCGATCTCGCTCGCTGTCAGCCCTGCCACCAGCTTCCTCTTCTCTGCCTCTGGCATGCGCCCGAAGCGGATTGCTGGGGGGCAAAACTGGGGGTCAGGACAGCAGGGGGACCCCAGGAGATGCATCCAGAGGGGCAGCAGCTTGTTCTACCACTGCAGACAGACAGGTCTGCTGGAGAACACCTGCAGCTACATAACACAATGCTTCTCCAGTCTGCAGCTCCTCCAGCACTAACACCTACATGAAACAGCCACTGCTGCTTCCTCACACCAGACTCCCATCCCATTCCTCTGGCTCTTGCTCAAACCCTGCTTCCCACAGAAACACCTTTGCCTGTTTGGGGCTGAGATTCTTACACCTCGAGTGTAAAAGTCCCAGCACAGAAAAACAATTTGTGTGTCCAGTTCTCTTGGTGCCAGTCCATAAAGGAAAGCCACGTGCCAGCAGCTGCACTGCATGGTGGGAATGAACAGCCCCTTCTCATACAGAAAAAGGGGAAGAGGAGTCAAATGCTTGAAGCACTGGGTTTGAATGATCCCCTGGCAAGAAGAACCATGGGCTAAAGCACAGCAGGCCATGGGCACCCTTCACAGGAGGGCAGCTGGCCCTGTGTCACCCAGCTGGCCAGGCCTGTGGGCAGCAGTGACACTCACCATTGTGTGACATGCCCAGCGAGAGGCATTTCTGGAAGCGGCAATACTGGCACTTGTTTCTGTTCTTCTTCTGAATCTTGCAGCTCCTCTCACACTTCTCGTACTCCAGCTTCATGCGGATTGTCCGGCGGAAGAAACCCTGCAGGCGGGGAGGGAGCAGGGAGACATGGAGTTTGGGACCAGGCTGGTTTGTTATCCCCAGGAGCTTCAGGGAGGTTCAGAAGGGGGAGCCCTGGGTCTCTCTGGGGGTCTATCCCAAGGAAAAGTCATGTGGTAGCAGAAAGGAGCTGCAGAGGAAGAGCTGTGGGGGCACCCCATGCCTGGTGCTGTAACTGTGCCAGCAGCCCACAGAGAGGGATGGAGGAACCAGCCATGGCCAACTCCAGCCTGCAGGAATGTCTGGCAGGATCTGGGCTGTTAACGCAACCCTGCTGGATCTGCTGCAGGGGAAAGAATTCCAGAGGAACATCCCAGCTGCAGCCAGTGATCCCAGGGAAATAAAGACACAGCTCACTGCTGTTCTGCAGCACACAAACTATTTTTAAAAGCAAAGTCAGGGTCCCTATGGGGACAAATGGATTTGCCTTACACAACAAAGCATGACAAGGCAAGGTTTGGGCCACGCAGGTCTCAGCCCTCTTCCCAGGGCAGCATTTGCTGCCTGCCTATACTTGCCCCATTCTAGACAGGCTGAGTTTTTTACATTCAATCCTGAATCTCTGTTTTGCTGCAAATCTTGTGTGAGGAGGCAGCCCAGTCGCTGGGATCTAACCCCTGCTTGGTGCAGCTGGACCCAGCCATCCCTGGGACTCACCTTGCAGCCCTCACAGGCGTGCACGCCGTAGTGGAAGCCCGAGGCTTTGTCCCCACAGACCCTGCACTCCACGTTCAGTGCTCCCAGCGCCGCCTCCTCGCAGCCCATCTGCAGCTGGTCCGACAGCGAGGGAGAGGAGCTCTGTGACAGGTCTGCAAACACACACAGGGACATGTCCTTCCATGTCACAGCCACAGGCCCAGCTCCTGGTGTGGCCAGCTCCTCCAGCTGTGGGGCTGAGGAGGGATTTCCAGCCCTGTCCTGCTGCCCCTGGTATCACATCTGGAATCTGGCACTGGCTGCAGGCAAATGCCATGAACAGAGCCAAGAATGCCCCAGCAGCTCAGACTCCACATCAGTGCTCCTTTCTTCCCTCTGGCATTCATGTCCTGGCAACAAAACCCCAACCAGCAGATTTTATAATCCCTTTCTGGCCGGCTGCTGGCACAGAATATCCCAGCTGGAACATCAAGGGCTCTGGAGGAGCCTCTTCTGCATCCACAAACTTTCTCTCCCACCTCCAACAATCACTTTGCTCTGAGCATCCCAAAAAGCGTTCAAGGAAGCATTCCCAAGCACCCTGGGAGACCCCTTGCTCTGAAGCACAATGTTACCTGCCTGTCCTTTTAATTTCCACTCCAAAACCCATTGCCAACGGATGTGCAGTGACCTCAGAGGAAGAAATAAGCCTCTCCATAACTTGGAGCATTATTTCACAAATAAATGTGAAATGTTCAGTTCAGCTCAACTCCATTCAGGGACAGATCCTCTGCCCTTGCAGCTGAGCGTGCTGCCTGGGGGCTGTGGGCACCCGGATGCTCCACAGGATGAGCTCCTGTGGCTCCACTCACCTGTGTAGCTGCTTGAAGGCAGCGAGCTGTCTGGTCCTCCAGTTGTGTCTGAGGCTCCACTTGCCACCATCACTGCCTCTTCCTCTTCCTCTTCCTTGACCTCAGGTACTTCCTCCTGTAGTTGTTCCATAATTGATCACCCCTCAGTGCCAAGACTGCAATCCCTGTCATAGCTCTGGCATCATCCGCGTCTATCCAAGATGGACCCCACCAGGCTGTTCCTGCTAGCCTGCAGGACATGGAGAGAGGTCACTGAGTGCTGCAGGGTGCAGCTCAGCAGCAGGGCAGCGTCACCAAGCACACCACTCCTGCTCTGTGCTTGCTCCTCAGCCAGTGAGACATGCAGAGCAGAGCACATTTAAAGATCCCTCTGCACTGTGGAATAAATATTCTGTAGGATTCAAGGAAGCAAAAGGTCACAGAATTGTTTTTAAAGCCCAGCAGACCACAAACCAGCCCAGATGCCACCCAGGGACCAGGGATCTCCAGCTTACAAGTCCCATAGCAGAAATGCTGCCCCAGACAATGTCCCCCAGAGCCAGCAGTGACCTGGGATGTGATGGTAACAGCCAGAGCCATGGTCTGACAGAACCAACACCTCCAGAAGGATCAAAGTAGGGCTGGCTTCACCCTCTGTCCCTGCCCAGCCATGGCAAAGCCTGGATTGGGAGCAGCAGCTGATCAGGGCACCCTGTGCCCATGGGTGGAAGATACTGGGGGAGCAGGGCTCAGTGCAGCAGCAGGCAGTGGCTAGAAGTCCCTGGCCCATGCAAGCCATCTGCAAGACTGATGGCTTCCTGTCAGCCCTGCACTCACACTCCTTCCCGTCAGAGTGCTGCCAGTTGCAGCCTTTGTGTTTGTTTTCACTTGCCTCCTCTGCCAAGAGCAGGGCTGAACGTGTTGCTGTTGCTCTGCGCAGCTGCCGGGCCGTGCTGAGCCACGGGGTCCAGCAGCGCAATCCCAACAGCCACACAATCCAACCAGTGTCTTAATCCTGGGTTTCCTGTGGGAGGAATGGCCCCACCTCCCCCACACACTTCCTCTCCCTGTTTGCCTTACTCCATCCCAAAGAGCCCACAAAACCTCCAGCCGTCCAAACGATGCAGCACCGGTACTGTGCCTATGGCAGAGCAATTCCCACCTCCCTCCCAACCATGCTGGATCCAGATTCCTAAACTGACTCTTCCTTGAATAATTAACATCTTAAGCACATCTTATGTAAAGTTCCATCCACATCCTTAGGAGAGTTATTTTTAAGTGGAGAAATACCCACCAGGAAAGCCACTGAAATCCAGGTTCAACCAAGAGAGCCTCGATTTGCAGACCCAAATTAAACTAATGCAGGATATTGCAGGGGCCTTGTATAAGGGCAGCCCCAAGCTCTGGGATGGTTTGTGCCCCATGCCCAAGCCCACAGCACAACTCATGGCTTGCTGGTCAAAGGCAGCAGTGACCTAGGACTCCCTGCATTTGTTTGCTCTCCCACAGCAGACCCTCACACCTGGCACTTTGAACTTGAGCTGCAGCCAGCTCCTTGGATTGCTGGAAAGACATCAAGGTCAGAGCTCCCTGAAAGAGCAAGGAAGCAGCTCAGGGAGAGAACAAAACCTGCAGGTGGGAGGGTGAACACAAAGCCAGAACACAAGTCACCCCTGGAGCTGGTGCTGTACCAGAGCCTGGGTCTCCTGTGGCTGAGGGGACTTTGTTTTTTCCCTCCACACTGGGAATTCAGACTGCAGGACAGGTGGCTTTGTTTCCAGGTGAGGTACACGAGTGGTAACAGTGAGCACACTGCCCTGTGCTCCTTGGCAGCAGGGGCAGGCAGGGGGTTGCTCCCTCCCCATGCCTCCACACGAGCACTGAGGGACCATTGAAGGGCTGTGTTATCCTTGGCCTCTGCTCACACATCCCACGCGGTGGCACATGGCAGACAGGCAGGAAAACTTATTCATTGGAGATGGAGGGGAATGAACTTCACTGTTTTCAGGGTTATATATAAATGATCACACCAACATCAGGGAAACACTTCTGCCTGGAAGAGCAGTTAGTGGGGGAAGCTTGTGGCAGGAGAAGCTTCTCTACAGTGGAAAATCCATCCTGCAGCAGCTTAATGAGCAGCTCGTTAGATTCCCCTTTCCCTGGCATCCAGCACAAGCCCCTTGCTTTAAACCCACTGCAGACAGAGCTCTCTGCTTTGCCCCAGATGTCTGCACGGGCATCTCATGACTTGCTGTGCCCTTGCCTCAATGCCTGTTCCAAGGAGCTTTGGTTACCCTGCTGGCTGAGCCAGCAGCTTCCTCTGCAGCCAGTGCAGGGAGGGTTTGTTTGCTGGCTCTGTGCTTGGGCTGATGCCTGCTGGCTGCAAACAGCTTGGGCAACAGGTTTGTCTTTCCTAGAAGCTGGCATCTATGCCAAGGTAAACCATCAGTGGGAACAGGGAGAGAGACGTGGCACAACCAGGAGAGGAAAAAACCAGGAATAAAAGTTAAAAGGAGATAAATCTTCAGTGTGGATTCCCTGCAAGAAGGTAGAGCTTCTCCAGAGCTGACCAAGATCCAAGCCTCCAGATCATCAACCAACAGCTTGTGCCCCTGTGGCCTGGCAGCTCCCCTGGCAGCCAATCCTGCTGATCAGCACACAGACCCTGGAGCAAGCTCAGAGTTTCCATGCAAAGCACCAAAGAAAGGTCCAAACCTCCCAAGAGACACTCACTTGTGTTTATTCCTCTGGACAAGAAAGTTCACCAAATTCACAGCCAAAAGAAACAATCAGCACTGTGATGTGCAGCACATCTTGAATCCACAGTCAAAAACTGACCTGAATCCATAAAGGAGATGTGATTGCTGCTGGTTGACCACCTTTTGGAGACTTCCTCAGGTTGTGTCACTGCTTCCAAGATCTGCTGATCAAGTACCAGTTTCTGTTCCTCCTCCTACACGTCAGCTACTACTAATAAAAGCCAAATAAGAGCTAAGCAGATGCTGCAATACAGGAAAGGTAACTGAGAGTACAAAACAGGCGCGACGAACACTGAAAACATGTTTATGTTTGCTCCTGGAAGATCAGCATACCCCCAAATTAGCCAATGAGATCTCAGCAGCACTTAGTAGCTGAGTGTTTCCTTCCTTACTCAAAGTCTTGGCCTCAAGGCAGGCAACACACAAAAATAAACTACTACAGCTAGCAAGGAAGAGCCCTCCCACACAGCACTGACCAGGATGGACATTCTGGGACAGATTTTTCCCCTTGAAGCATCTGCTTAAATGCTGCACCATGCCCCAGAGCCCAGTCCTGTGATTCTCTCTCCAAGGCTGCTCAGTGTGGACCCCCTGTGCTTCCCCAGGAGTGAGCTGGGCTCATTAAGCAGAGGGGTGCTGCCAGAGCTGCCATGACCATTAGTTGCTGCTAATTACTCCAGGACTTGTGACACGGGGTGCAGGAGATTCCCTCAGCTGCCTGGAGCAGCCTGGCTTGCCAAAATGAATCACACATCCATTGCATGTTTTAACTCACCCACTTCCTGGGCACTGAGGGGGGAAATAACCCCAGCTCATTAAAAAGGTTATGAAACTTGCTGGATTCTTCTCTTTTTGTACCATGATTGATGCTGTCCCCAAAACCAGGTCATGACATTTTGCTCCAAAAGGAACTTGCTGCTGGCTTTGTTCAGACTCTAAAGAGGTATTGCAGACCCAGAAAAAACAGCAGACTTTGGGCACTGAACTCTCAGCCATGCACAAAGCAGGGTCTGCCAGGCTGCTCTTCTCCAGGAGCTGCAGCCATCCCTGGCTCCAGCAGCAGGCATGCATGGGATGTGCTCCAAAATCTTGAGATGGCAGAGATGGGAAGACAGAGGAATCCTCCCTCAACAGCTTCCCAGCAGAGGGACTCCCTGCCCTCATCAGGCTCTGTGGCTGATGGGCAGCAGCAGGGCAGGCAGGGAAGAGCTGCACAGCTCTTAGCTCTTAAGTGAGGTGCTGTTCCATAACCTTCAGCAAATCTGGTCAGGTCCCCTGCTTCCATTTCCTTGATCATAAAAAAAAAAAAACCCAACCAAAACCAAAACCCACCACAAAGAAACAAACCCAGGATTTTTACAATGCTTCCTTCCTGATCATTCCCTGGCTGCATTAGCTCATGGAGACAGCATGTTTTGGAAGTGTAGAGCAATAGATCAGTGCCAAGTGTCATTGTTTATTCCTGTATTACAGATTTTGACACCTGTTTGCAGTCACACTCGCAGGTCTGGCCTGCCCAGCCCCAGATCAGCTCCCTGCACTGCTCGTGACCATCTTCTCCTGTTGTACATTCCTGTACAAGGCATTCCAGGATGACTTTCAGGAAGTAAACTGGCACATCTCATTCTGCCAGCTGCTGACTGGTATTTGTGTTTAGTGGTCAACTCAGGACAGCCCAAAGTATCTATGGCCAGGAGGGGCACATGGGTCTGACCCACTGGAACAAGGACAGCAGCCAGGAAACAAGCAGGTACTGGAAAGGTGACACCACTGGGGCTTCTCAGGGCTTGAAATGGCACAGAAGTGCTGCTATTTGAGAAGATCATTAAGTCTGGCAAGGAGAGAGGATCATCTCCCCACAGCCCAGGGCACAGCAGAGGTGGCTGTGAAACTGTGGCAATGCTCTGGGATCACACTGCAAACCTGGCTGTGTGGGATATATTCCCCTTTCCTTTAGCATCCCAAAGGTGAGGAGGTTGGAGGCTCAGAACTCAATGAACCACTGAAGATGACGTGTTCCCAAACTGCTGAAGTCCTCTTGGCTGTACTCCAAGGCAGTCAGTTTGCTTAGGGACCCCTTGTCCTCCCGAACCTGAGCAGGACACGTGGAAGGATCTGGTTTCAGGAACATCAGTAATTATAGAACAGGGCTGGTGAGGGAGGAGCTCACAGAAACAGCAACACCACTTCCCAAGGCAAACAGTGGGCACAGGGTGCTGCAGGCTCAGAGCAGCACTGAAATGGAACTCCAGGAAAGTGGCGAGTGGAACGAGCTGTGGCTGCGAACGGGAGCACTGCTGGCGGTCAGTGAGGCCAAGTTTGGCACTGCTGCACACACCAGCACCCAGCTTAGATTTCCCCAAAGTCTCAGGGTCACTGGGACACCATCAAGTGCCATCCATGCTTTGGAAGGGGCAATCAGCTCCCCAGAAAAGCAATGGGGGCAGAAAAGCAGCAGTGGGCCGATGAGTCACTCAGGATCGCACACATGCATGCAGCCTTCTGTCTGGAGACAAACATCCAGCAGGCCCCTTGGTTTTAGTGCTACATTGCCAGTGCTCCCAGATGCACAAAAATGCCCACAAAACCAACAGCAAGCCTCCTCCTCTTTGCAGCAACAGAGTTTAGACCCCATGGATTAACCAGGAAAAAAAAAATCCATCAGCCTGTAAGTTTTGTTATGTTTACACTTGGACTCCCAGAGAAGTGCTACTTGGTTTTGTAGACTTTAGCAAAATACCCTGGGCACCAGCCCCACTGCTCTGCTCCCAGGACACAGCTGACAGAGAGCAATTGTGCCCAGGCACAAGCTGGATGATTCAGCAGGGCCAGGAACATGCGCAGCAAGACGGATGGAGCAGATTGCTGTGTCTGCTGCAGCTCCCCTTCAGCCACAGAGCAGGAAAACAGAGGGGTCCCAGTCTGACTGAGCACATCCCCCCAAGAAAACCTCCAGAGAACACCAGAATCGCTTTTCCACACAAACTAGTACAACACCCTCTCAGGGAATGAGATGGGAATGCTGTTTCCTTGCTATTTTTGGCCACATTCACATAGCAATAGCTGCCTGGACAACAGAGATTCCCCAGCCTTTTCAGCAGGGAAAAGAGCAGCCACCGTGTCAGTGTGATCCTGCCAAGACTCACAGAGTGCTCTGACCATTTGGACTTCTGCCTCGGCCCCCAGAAAACGAAATGCTTGAGCAAAGCATTCGCACCTTTCATAACATCCTCGTGCCTTTGGCACAGTCTTGGGGGTACAGGGTGAGCCACAGAGCTCACAGCCAGCAACAGCTACTGCTTCCTGACACAGCCAGCTGCTGGCAGCTCAGCAGGTTCCTCAAGTTCATGCTCACCAACAACCCTTTTCCAGAGATCCCCATGTCCCTAAGTTCTACCCCATGGACATGAGAACCCACAGATATTTTCAGAGATGTGGGTCTCTGACCATCAGCCCTCGTGGGGTTAACAGCTTTCAAGAGCCAACATCTCCAGCAGAACCCATATAAACAACTTGAAGGTGAAAAGCTGATTTGGACATTTTCAGAAATATCCCAGATGGTAATATGATGAAATCAAGAGTTCTACTGAAAAACACTTGTAACAAGTCAGGCAGGACAGGGATTTGAGCTTAGGTTCCCATCAACAAGATGACTGCAACAAAGCATTGCTTATTTTGAAGCCATGTCACACAACCCCTGCCAGGAAAGGCCTGACAAAGCCTGTCCTAATGAGATAGGCATGTGTTCTGCAGCAAAGTCTGTCTTAACAGCCCATCAAAGAAATGCTTCCCTATCTGCTCATCTGCCCTTTCAAATCACCAAAACCATTCCCTGCCTCCAACCCACATATCTGTTAAGGGTTGAACATGCATGTTCTGGTTTTTGCTATTTCAAGTTCCAGCTCCCAGACCAGGGCAAGTCAGGAAATGCAACCTGATGGCACCAGCTTGGATACCATGGGGGTTACCAGGCTGTGGCTATGCCCCAGAGGTGGGTTCTGCCTTGACCCAGCACCAGAACAAACACTTGTGTTTCTGGCTTGTGCTTCCATCCTGCCACTTCCTCCTCCATGGTCAGGATTCCCCTGCAAACCACAGACTCTCCAAAACCCCAAACTCTGAGCAGAGCCTGTCTGTGAGGTCCCCAGAAAAGCACCCCAACATACACAAGAAATTCAGAGCCCTTTGCAAAGCCAAACAGACCTGACCAAAACGATCCCAGATGTTCACAAGCTCTTGGCTAAGCCTTGGAGAACACAGACATTTTCCAGACACTACGACTGAAACAGTGAATATTAAAGCATTTCAAGAAGTCATAATGAAACTAAGATACATCTTGAGTCAGTTCTGCTCTGAACCCTTCCTGCAGTCAAGCAGGGCTCCAGTGAACGTCATCCCAAAACATATATTTTGGGGAAGATGCACTTCACAACCTCCTTGACCAAAAGGATTCATACTGGCATCAATCATTCCACTCTAAACCCTGCTTTGGGAAAGCAATTTCCCAGGCATTCTGCCAAGGTAAGCACACTTCAGAGCAATTAACAAAAAAATAAAACTAGTTCCACAGAAAAATCTTACTTGCCCTCACTATGGAAATAATTTCTGCTTGTCCAGACTTTCCCAGAGTCTCCAAAATTACTGCAGCAGTGCATCCCTGAACAGAGAGACTTCTGGAAAAAGCAGAGATTACTCTGCAGCACCTGATGAGAAGCAGCAATGCAGCCCGACGAATCTGTGGTTATCAGATTGTTCCTGCCCTAAGCAAAAGAGTCAGTACAAACCACAAAACCCCTGACATCTAAAATGTCATTGTCAGGGCAAGCCAGGCTGGGCTCTGACAGCAAATAACCTTTCAGGCATAAGCACTGTAACATCATCTCACCCAATTAAAACATCATTTGTATGTCAGGTTCTGTTGTCCAGAGGAGCCCAAGAGTCTCTTGTTGTGCCAATCCTTCAGTCTCCAAGAACATTTGCAGATTTCCAGTCCATAATTCAATAGCCACAGACGAAACATTCTCCAAAGGGCAACAAGATGTACTGTACAAAAATACATATTTTTCAAAAGGCTTCACGCAAGACAGACAGAGCCCATCAACACCAGAAAGCAATTCTGGACAACAATGCTCCTCTGATCAGCAAAACCTCACGGGGCTCATTATAAAATCCTCTCCACATGCTGTGAAGATCCTTGGAAGTCTGTGTCTTGAATACCAGAACAGAGATGGCGTAACCATTGCGCCAGTCTGACACAGAAGCCACAACAGCTCAACACCTCAGAGCTGTGTTGAGGCAAACACACACCCTCAGCCACACGCAGACAGCCACAGCACCGCTGAGTCCAGGAATCGCTTCAGAGGTCTGCAGGCAGGACAGTGCCCACCCATGGCCCTGCTGACCACCTCCTCCAAACCCCTGTCCTGCCTCTGCCACGACCTGCTCAGCTTTGTCCCACACCAACAGCACCAGGACTGGGTTGTGTGTGGGACTGTTGGGTGACTGGTGACCCACGTGCAGCCCCGGATCTCACGTGCCCTCCCTCACCTACAAGAGCCAATTTCCATCACAAACATCAGTGAAATAATGAAATGTTATGTCACTATGCTTTGACAGCAGGAGCCAGCTGAGGAGAACAGGATTAGTCCTCACAGTATATTCCTAAAATAATCCATAAGATATTCAGAAACCGAACAAAAATAAGGCAGAGTTTAAACTTAAAATTAAATTTAAGAAAGTTTAAGATCATGGACAAAGCAAGCTGCTCTTCCCTACCCCAAGTTTTCAGAAACACTGCTAAGTGCCTGGGTGGGTGGCCTGCATGCAAAGGGAAGGGTTACCTCTGCAGAGCAGCTGTCCCTGTCCGCCTGCCGCCGGCAGCCACCGCTCGGTCACCATGTCAGCACGGACACCAGGACCTGGAGCAATCTGCAGGAGGACACACAGCAAGTTGCCACGGCTGTGCTGAAGGCCAGATATTTATGCTGCTGGGAGCGCTGGGCTGGGTCCAGCAGCAGCTCTGAAATTTAAACACACACTGCCTCTTTTGCATGTTGAAACCCTGGGCCAGGGTGACTGCAGGGGCCGCTGCCAAAGGCAGCATCTGTGCCAAGACCAGGAGGGAGAGCAAACCCTGGGGTGTCCCAGCAGGGACAGCCCCATCCCCTCACCATGGATGTCTCCTTTGCCTCAAGTCACCTGCAGCCAGAGGCTGATGACCCTGAGCTCTTATGACAATGCACAAAGTTGATGCTAGAAAAAGGTCCACGGTGGCCACAAGGCTGCTTGTTTACCCAGCTTGCTTAATCCACCTTCAAGAGGCTGCCAGAAAGTTCCTGCAACTTTAATGAACTTCCTCTTGGGTGGCTGAAACTTAAGGATTCAACAGAGTTCATTCACTCTTCTTGGTTTTCCTGATAACTTTGCCTTGTATGAATTTCAGACTCAAAAGAGAAGGAAGAGACTAATGCCGGAAAAAAAATGGCTTATGAGGCTTTGAACTAGAGGACTTAGAGGAAATATGTCCTATTTTTAGACAGTTATGCAGACTAACTGGACTAAAACATTAAACAAAGATGCTGTGAACATGATGCTATTTGCACCCACATACCCTCCTTGACATTACCCAGGCTTAGCTGCTCCTCCCACTCCAATGAAAAGCCCCATTTTGTATTGCTGCCCTCAACACGGGACAACCTGTGAGGCATCTGAGGACCAGAAACGAATCAGCAACAAACCAGAAACAAACCAGCAACAAAGCAGCATCACCAGCCCCTACCAGGCCAGGCAGCTGGGCAGCAACCTGTGAGTGCCGTGCTGAGAGTGAGCCCTCAGTGCAGCACATCCCTCCAGGTCTGACATGGAAGCTGCAGCTGCACAGGAGAGATGGAAAAAGAACATGAACCCCCTGCTTCAAAGGCTGAGTGTGGCCTGAGTGTGAAGGGTGTTTCCTACAGGATCAAGAGGAGGGCACAAGTGTGAGATCCAAAAAGCTGTCCTGAGCCCCTTGCACTGCAACATCAATCACATCAGGATTTCCCAATCAGTGATGTCAAAGCCACATCCTCTTGAAGGCAGTGATTGCTCTTGTTTAGAGGCGGGGGCTGAGGACAGCACAGAGCTGTGCCAAGTGTGGAAACAGCACCAGCCTCTGCCTCAGTGGGGCCACAGAACTGCCCTGAGGAGCTTCACTTTCACAGCAGAGGGGGGTTTTCAGCCCTTCTCCCCCAGTATGGAAGACAGTTTTTCTAAACAATCCTGACAAAGTTTCTCTTTAATCTCTCTGACAAAGAACAACACTAAAGTCATTCCAGCCCCACTGGCACATCAGGAGGTGGCTTTCTCCACCTCCACCAGCAATAAAGCTCATCCCCATTCAGTAACACAGCATTAGCCTTGACACTGTCAAGGAGGGCTGAATCACATGCAGGGAGTGCACAAATCACACCCTGAGCTCTCTCTCATTGCAGACCAGAGTGCTCTGCTGCTGCTGCTGCCAGAGATCTGAGACTTAAAACTAAATGCCTGGCTCACCTTGTCCCATTCACTGCTAAATGCCAGGACATGCCCATCACACCGCACACACGGCAACACTTGCACCAGCTCAGCAGGGCACGGAGGGAACCTGCCAGCACATCCCACCTGGATGCTTCCTCTGCTGCCCCTGGCTGACACATGGCAAGTCATCAGGAAAACTCCCACCTCAGCCTGGAGCATGTTTGTACAGAAGAGGATACTCTGCTGAAGGCAACGAGGGATTTGCACGGAGAGGGCAGGAGGAGAGGAGAGGAGAGAAGAAACAAGAAACGGGACATGGGCTGCCTCAACCCCACAGGTCACTGTTTTAGAGACCAACACTGCAACCAGCCCTGGGACTCTGATTCATGGGGCAGCCACTGCTCAGACCCCTCTGCAGAGCCATGATGGGCATTGCCCAGACCCTACAGCACATCTGATTCCTTCCCACACGCATGTCCTTCATCTGGGATCCCAGGGCAGGGGGGAGTGGAACGGGCAGAAATGAGGGATGAGAAAGGACTCAGATCCTCCCTCCTGGAGCAGCCCCTCACCAGATGCTCTGCTCAAGGTCCATCCTTGCTTCTCCTCCTTCCAGCCCCAGACTCCTGCAGTGCCTGGCACCCTCCACCACCCCACCCTGGCACAGCAGACAGGCACAGTCCCACTAACCCTCCTCCCGTGTGGGCCATGTACCGTCCTCAGTCCCGCCTGATTTCCCAGGAACTACAGCCTAAAATCACTGATGCCCCTCACGCCGCAGCTCTCCACACCCACGTCCCCTTTACACCGAGCCCTGTCCCTCACACACCCGCAGCCCCAACCCTGTCACCCCCTCAGCCCCTCACAGCCCCTCAGCCTCTCCTACCCCCAGCCCCAACCCTGTCACCCCCTCAGCCCCTCACAGCCCC
>NW_005054512.1:174543-186388 GCF_000277835.1 Geospiza fortis
CGCCGGGGGGCCTGGCTCTCGCGTCACCACGGCAACGGCCACGCCCCCTTCGCACCGTTACCGCCCCCTGCCGGGAGCCGCCCGCACTGCGCCCCGCGGCGGGAGCGAGGCCTCATGGGAAATGTAGGCGCTGCCTGTGGCGTAACCTGGGGGCGGAGCGTCCTGAGGGCTGCCCAGTATGGCGGCGCCGCCGGGTGAGGGCAGTTGGCTCCGCGCCCACGTACCCCAAGCGTTGCCAGTGACCCTCTTCGCCCCCAGCAGTTCGCACCGCGGCCCCCTCGCGCCTCGGTGGAACACAATAACCCAGCCTCGAGGCGGAGCTGGGAAGGGCTCACTGTGCCCAGAAAACCCACGCAGAGTGGTGGGGTCCTGTGTCCCAGTGGCCTGGCCAGGATGGTGTGGAGCAGGCAGGGACCCCACTCAGGGCCACCCTGATGTATGATATATTGTGTGTGCCAGCAGAGGGAAGGGGGCAGCGGCGATGTATTTGACCTGCAGCCCCTGCAGCGCCCGTGCCCCCGCTGTGCGTCACCACGGCCGCGTGGGCCCGGGCCAGGGCTGCACCCCGGGCACACTGAGCGCTTTGTCCCTTCGGCCACGGCGGAAAAAAACTGAGAGAAACACTGTGAGACTGGGGGCAGGCCCGGGAGGAAACAGATCATAATCTCGCCAACGAACTCAGCTCATCTCCGAGTGCAGAGATGGAGTCGGTGCAGAGCTTGCACCCAGGGCCTGTTCCAGAGGCCACCCTGGCTCTGTGCCCCAGGCTATAAACACCCCAAAGGCACAGCTGACTGGGACTGTATCTATACAGAGGTGCTTGAAAAACTAACCCAAATGATGGTGGGTTATTGGGGCTTTTTTGTTTCATTCTGTGTCCCTCTTGGCCCTCCACACACCAACCAAAAATCTGCTCGTGGGGCCACTTTTCACAGGTTGTGGCTGATTCCTTTCAAAGGGTTCCTTCACACAGGGGAAATCCCAACCCTACCCTGCCAAGGAAAGGGGGCTGGTGCCTGCAGTGTGTGGGGCAGGAGGTCTGTGGCCAGGGGCTCCAAAAGCTTTATTGGTCATTAGTTTCTGCTAACTAAGTGGCTCCAGTACTACCAACCACTGCCAGGGAACACAGTGGTTGCTGTAGTTAGGGACACCTGGCGTGGTGTGGGGTGACAAGAAGGCCCTGCTTGGTCAGTCCAGGTGTCCTTGGCTGGTGGCAAAGCCCACACCCTGGAGCTCAGTGAGTGATGCAGAAGGGTTGTTGTAGAAACCAAGGGGGAGCTGCAGCCCTGGGCCACAGGGTCCCGACCCAGCAGTGGCTCTTTTTTAGTACAGGTTGTAAAACAGAGCACAAGGAATTGAGTTCTTCAGTCCAGAGGAGAAGGTCCCACTGCCCTCTCCCCAGCACTGGGCTGCCTGAGCCTCCTGGCACGGGGTGGCTGCAGCCCTTCACTGATGGAAATGGGAGCACCTCTGCCTTGTGCAGTCCCCTGCAGGCTCTGTGCTGGTCCCCATGCAGAGATGGCCACACTGACTGTCCACCTGGAGGGACAAGCTGAGCCCTGCCATTCCCAGCTGGGCTCTGCCACCCTGGTGGGTTAATTGGTGGGCTCTGTGGCCATGGTGTCCGCATCTGGAGATGGCAGCATGCTGCTGTTCCCGCCATTGCTCACGTTTTCCTTGCTGTTTTCCGTTGTGGGGTCACTG
This sequence comes from Geospiza fortis, assembly GCF_000277835.1. NCBI lineage: Eukaryota > Metazoa > Chordata > Aves > Passeriformes > Thraupidae > Geospiza > Geospiza fortis. The sequence continues at coordinate 176,248 of NW_005054512.1, forward strand.
CCTTTATCCTCCACCCTCTGCTTGAGTTTGAGGGAGGAATCTCTCCGTGACAGAAGGGGCTGGTAGCCAGCGAAGACTCCTCCACTCACGTTTGTTCGCTTGTCTGGGGGTGGAGGGAAAAAGAGAATTGTTTACCAGGAGCCCAAACTGACTGTTCACCTGAGAAAAAGGTTTGTGGAGCCCCTCCTTGCAGGAGGCATTGTGGTATCTTCTCTGAGAGTCCTTCCAGCCACCAGATGCCCCCAAAAAGGGGAAGATGGGTGGGGGTGTGGGCATGGGGTCAGCTGGCTCAGCTGTTTCCTACCTCCAGGCCCGATGGGGTGCATCAGTCGGTTCATCTGCACGTTCCAGTGCTTGACGTTGGTGCTGGCCTGTCGCAGCTTCCGCTGGGCCGCCTGCAGGGGATGGAGCAAGGGGTGAGCTGCTGCCCCACGGGCACAGAGCAAAGGGTGAGCTGCTGCCCCAATGGGACCACGGGCACGGCTTTCACTTCCCTGAGTAAGCCTGGACTGGAGGTTCCTTCTGGGATGGAGACCCAGCTCAATCTCCTCTAGACCTTCTGCTCCCCCTCCAACCCTCTCCCATTCACACACTCCCACAGCTGACATCAGTGCTTTGTCCCAGGGCAGGACACACTTGCCCTGTCTCAGCCACTGCATCACATCCTGCCTGCACATGGCACACCTCAGAAACCCCCACAGCAGCTCCAGCTTGGTCCTCCCCAGTATGGAGGTGACTCTGGGAGGGCTGGAAAGTCCCCTGGGCTCACCATGTGAGGAGATGTGGCACAGATGTGATGCTCACCATGACATCTTGGTCCACCCGCTGCCTGTTCACTCTCACTTCTTCCAGCTGCTTCTGCGCCTCTTCCAGACACTTGTTCTTGTTCTCCATCTCCTGCTTGAGGACTTGCTTCTCCCTCTGAGTTCTGATGATATATTCTTCTTGCTCCTCCTTCAGCTTCATCAGCTGTTTCAGCTTCTCCTCTTCCTCAGCCAGTAGCCTGACAATGAAGAGCAAGAGGTGAGGATATCCCCCTGCCACTTCTTCCCCCAGCTTTCTCTGTCCCACCCTGCATACTGGGAACTCACCAGCACACCCCAGTACCCAGGAGCACTGAGCTGCCCTGGGAGCAGGGCTGCCCGAGGAGGGGGAGGGATGCCCTGGTCCTACCTGGCCTGAGCGTATCTCACAGCCTCCTCGTCCTGCCGCGCTTTCACCTCCTGCTGCAGGGCCTCCTGCAGCCTCTCCTGCATGTCCTCCAGCTCCAGGATGCGCTTGCGCTGCCGCTCTGCCTCGGCCTCCTTCAGGACCATCTCTGCCTGCATGGAGGCACGAGCCTGGGCGGGGACAGGAGACATCAGTGGGCCAGCCACCACCAGTGTCCCCAGAAGCCACTCGGGCCCACTGGGTGGATTGGGCCAGAGCAGGGGCAGCCCATGGTGACAGGTCCAAAGCAAAGCTGTTTCCCTGCTCAGGAGACAGGCTGTGTCATTTGGAGCCAATGCTGGCTGTGAGGTCAGAAATGGGCTCCCTGTCCAGCCTGGCACCAGCATTTGCCTCTCACTGTCCCCCAGCTAAAGCCCCTTGAGACAGAATGTCCTTGTCTCCTGCTCAAAGGGATCTCAGGCACAACAGAGCCCAGAGGTGATTGGTGGCAGCAGCACTGTACATCCAAACCCCTGGGCTGCCCTGGGCAAGGGAAGGAGAAGGAAGCACCCACCCCATGGGCAGCACGGCCCCTGTGGGATGCACCCACCTGCTCTGCCTCCAGCAGCTGGATCTCCAGGGTCCTCTGCATCTCCTCGTGCTGCTGCCTCCGCCGCTGCTCCTCCTCCTGCAGCAGGATCTCTGCCTGCCTCTGGGCCTCCTTGAGCAGCTCCAGCTCCTGCAGCTTCCTCTCCTTTTCCTCCTGCAGCTGCTTGAGCCGTTGCGTCTCCTCCTCCTTGGCCGCCTTGCGCTGCTCCCGCTGCTCCCGCTCCTCCCGGCGCTTCTGCTTCAGGTCCTTGTGCAGGGACTTCTTTCCCTCGGCCTGCAGCCTGATGGCAGTCTGGATGGCTGCAGAGGGAGGGCACGGTCAGTGGGGACAGCAGGGGGCACGGGGAAGCTGGGGAAGGGGCATGGGGTGGGCACGGACCGAGTGTCCACTCCTGGCGCTGCCGGGTGTCCGAGGCGCTCATCTCGTAGGTGCGGGACGAGGTCTTCACACAGAACATGCACCTCTTCCCATCCCTGTCTGGCAACACCTGCAGGGAGAGGACACAGCACAGCGTTACCCCACCTGATCCCCCCATCTTCAGCCACAGGAGTGGCTCTCCCATGCTCATGGATGTGACACTGTGTGTTTTTGGGTCTCCCTTCCAAGCTGAGCGTGGCCCGGGCTGTACCTCCACGCAGCAGTGCTTGTCCAACGTGATGCTCCCCTTCTTCTCCTTCCGTTCCTCGCTCATGTAGTAGGAGAGGGCACTGGGCTTCAGCATGAACCACCGCTCTGACCAGTTCCTCCTCAGCTGACCCTTCTTCCAGAGGTAGCCCTGCACCCGAGAGACACGGAGATCAAAACAGGGTGGGAGCAGGACTGAGCTTGTGCCCCAGAATATGTGAGCTCCTTGCCTGTTTGAGCACATCCTCGATGACCTCCTGGTACACCTCCTCCACAGCCATGCTGATGGCCTCCTGCTCGATGCCTCTGAGGAACCTCCCCGAGTTCACCATGTCCAGGAACTGCCAGACCGTGAGGCCGCCCTGCCCCTGCGGCTCCTGGGACAGGAAATCCTCCAGCTCGCAGGAGTTCAGCTCCACGTTCATGGCTGTGCAGATCTTCTTCAGCAGATACTCCACCTGTGGGGAGGAGGACACTCACTGACAACAGTGTCTCTGTATGGGGACAGGGCTGTCCCCACCCCATCAAGCCATTTTGGAGAGCCCAAGGCCACATCTCTCTCCAGGCAGCAGGCAGGCTCAGGAGACTGGAGCTGGGTTAGTGTTTGACCTCTACCAAGAGGTTTTTCCTTTTAACCCCAAGGCTGGGATGTTTTTTCTGGTTTGTCTGCAGAGTAAGAAAACTCTGTAGCAGTCAAGGGCCTGAAGGAGCCCAGGCCAGCACTGCTGAACACCATTCAGGACTGATGTCTCAAAGCCACAGTGAGCTCGGCACCACTGCTTCCCAAAAATCACTGGGGAGGAGCAGGGGGACAGGTCCCTGTGGAGAGGAGCATCATTTTAAAACTGCAAATAAAAAGAGTCAAGATGGTTGACATGGTGTGGGAAAGATTTACCCCAGCTCAAGTTTTGCTGCCAGCTCTCCTCTGCCCATAGTCTGGGGACTGAGACCAGTGGTTACTGCAGGGAGCCACACAGGAAGGTGACACACAGCAGGGTCCCCACACCCAGCTGGATTTTTTATGTCATTTAATTGTGAAAGGGGGCAAGAATTGAGTTCTGGTGCTCAGGATGATTCACTTTTTCATGGTTGGGGAACAGGAAACACCTCTCCCAGGGCACAGGAAGTGCGGTTGCCCTCCTACGTCTGCGCAGCATGGTGCTTCTTGCCTTTTTTCTCCTCTTCTTTTCTTTTTTTTTTTTTTTTTTAAATTTTGTCTTTTCTGCTGATCTCAGGAGGTTGAGGGGTAGAAGACAACAGCAGCCATTTGCCCAGCCAAGTTCCTTCTGCTGAGGCCACTCTTGGCTTCTGCACGTGTGCATTCCCCCCAGATCTGCCCCCCTTCTCATGGGGGTTTAATCTGACCCCAGAGAAAGGGAGAACTTTCCCCCCTAAATGCTGTGGAATTTGGAGATTACTGTGAGGCTTTTCTTTGGCTGGCACCTCACCCTTAACACTCTTCATGCTGGGCAGGGACTGAGCCCTGGGTGGCAGTGGCCATGGAGAGGGACAGCCAGGTCTGCTCTGCCACTGCCCTCCAGGCAGGAGAGCACCTTGGAGGGGTCTCCCCTCTGAAGTCCCCCTTCTCCCTGGGCAGCGGGGGTGGCTGTGGGCACAGCAGGGGTGTCCAGGGCAGGCAGCCCCCTTGTCCCACCCCCAGCCTCCTCTCTCTCACCCCCTGGGACACCACATCTCGCAGGATGCAGTGGGACACGCCAGGAAGCGATGGTGTCACCCACAGATGGGGCTCTGCCAGCACATGGAGCCCTGGGAGGACAGGGCTGGGGGGAGAGGCAGGTCCTACCTCATCTGGCACCATGACAAGAGGGTATTTGTCTTCTGACAGAAAGTTGAAGAGACACCAGAGCTTGAAAGCATCCTGGTGGGACACAACACTATTCCCATTCCGGTCGGGTTTGTAGTTCTTCTTCGCTGTCAGGGTCCAGCAGAGCTCATCAAAGTTTTCTTTGACAAAAGCACCTTCCTCCACCTGCAGGCAGGAGTCAGGGGGTGAGTGGGGAGCTGAAGAGCTATGGAGGGGAGTTCTGGGGAAGGAAGTGCTGGAGAGAAGAAACCTCACTCCTAAAATCTGTCCAGTGAGAAGCATGGCAGCACCAGCAGGAAGCCTGGGGTGCAGCACAGGCAGGATGATGTGGAGCTCTCATCCCCAGTGCCTCCATGGTTTGGGGTTTCTTGTTATCCCATTCAACTACAGGGAGGAACTGAGGAGGGAAGCCAGTAGGAATGGTGCCTCCAGCAGCCTCTTCCCTGCTGCTGGTATTTAATTGTGTCCTGGCACTGTGAGCTGCCCCAGGCAGCAGGTTTGGTGCAGATGGGTCAAGTGAGATGGGGATCAGAGGAGCTCTGGCTGTCCCTGAGTGCTCTATCCCAGCTGTGTGAGCACAGGAGCAGCAAAGCTGAAGGAAAACCTTTGGGTGGCAAAAGCTCAAAGCTTCTCTTACTAGGAAAACCCACTTCCCTCTTTTCAGGCTGCCTCTGGGATTCTATTAGCCATGGTGAAACCAGAAGGGGTGGGTTTAAAGATCACCTTCCAAAGAACCATGTGAGCAACTGGAAGGATTTTGGCCACTCTGTGATGGGGCTGGGCTGACCTGGGGCAGCTCCTGCTCTGGGCTGAGGGAGCTGGGGAAGGCTCTGCCCTTGTTTGCTGCTGACCAGATCCCTGCAGCCAAGATCAGCATTGCTGGACCAAGCTGGGCAGCTGCTGAGCAGCTCTGGGCAAGGCAGAGATGGGCACAGGGATGGGGACTGGCACAGGGACAAGAACAGCAGGGCAGTGAAGGGTTACTGCACCCAGCTCGGGCCCCTTTCTGTGAGCACACAGTGGAAGAAAGCCGTCAGTCATTCTTCCTCTCCTCACATGCCTGGAAGAAACAGCACCCACAGACCAACCTCTGGCTGTGCCCGACAAAGGTGTCTTTGAACCACAGGAAGAAAGGGAGAAAGCCCCTGCCCACCCCAACTCTGCTCCTCCTTGCAGCTCCCTGTCCTCTTTGCCAAATGAGGTCGCACCTCAAAGGTGAGGATAAAAGGGGCTGATTTCTCTCTCTGAGCCCTTCAGGAAACATGGGCAGAGGTGCTGCTCCATCCAGAGCCGTGATGTAAAGGGATGACTTCATCCTTGCCAGGGAGATGCTGAGTATTAAACATTTCTCACTCATTTTGGCTTTCACCTGAGCAGTCCCCATCTCTCTGCACCCCCTTTCCACCCACCAAGGAATGTGATTTCCAAGAGCTAAGGGGAGCTCCCAGGAACCTCACACGAGGAGCAGCAGGTCTGGGGGATGACCAAGGAGCTCACCTTGTCCAGGATGTACTTGTTGAGGTAGGGCATGTAGCCCTGGCTGGACACTGGCCCATCATCATCATCACGGAAATGCTCCTCCAGTGCCACGGGGTCGTGGGGGATGCACAGCACCGTGTACAGGTTGTGAGACAGCACCTGGCCAAGCACAAGGGGTGGTGAGAAGGTGAATACCCTCCAGCCCTGCCCCAGCACATCCCCAAGGTGCCACCCCCTCAGTCCCCCCCCTGCATGGCATCACCTCCCAGCAGCCACAGCATCAAGTTATTTGGGTTTGGCATAATTTCCAAATGTAAACTTTAGAGAATCATTTAGAAACAGGCAAAATTCGAGGATTTTTCCACACTAGTTTCTTTTCTTGGCACATGAGGAACTTCTTTCTTGAAAGGGCTGTTTCAAACTTCTCAGGGCAAACAGGACTCGCTCTGATCTAGAAAAGTTGATAAGCCACCCCAAGCTATGCATTTGGCACAACCAGGCCCAGCCTGGCAGCACCCACTGTCTGCTGGGGACACAGAAAGATGGAAACATGAAAATAGGAAAGACTGGTGAGAAACCAAGCAAAGGTTTTGTCTGGAATGGAGATCTGGAGACACATCATCCCCAGAAACACTCAGCAAGGCTGGCCAACAGCCCACTTTGTTCAAATCCCCCCAAATAAAGCAGCTTTACAAGCTCATGGATTTCCCAAGTGCTGGAAAGCCTGGAGCAAGGCTGCCCAGGAGCACCAGCAGCATCTCTAGCTTGTGGTGCTGGGCAGGTGGTGCTCTCCTTGCCTTTACATCCCAGAAGCAGGAGATGGTTAAACGAGTGTCCCAGACTGACACCTCCCCACTGCACCAGGATCTGCCAGTGCAGCTTGCCAAGGGCTCAAGAGGGGCTGGAGGAGATGGAACAGCATCCCTACTCCTCTGTGCAGGGCTGGAAATTTCCTCCCAGCAGCAGAGGAGCTGCCCGAGGCCACGATGGCTGCTGCAGCTGGAGACAGTTCTTGCTCAACCAGATCTTCATTCTCTTTTCCAGCCTCTGGACCAATGGGATCAGCAGGACTCCACCCTGTGCTCACACAACAGGGCTGTAGCCCTGAGCACTGCTGCTACACTGTGCCTTTTGGGGCTCAGTGCAGCCCCAGGGTCCACACAGTGGTGGGAAGGCCTGGGAATATCATGGACATCCTCCAGCATGGTAACAAGTCCATCAGGATGAATTCAAAGTTTGGGAATTGTATCCTATCCTGTGTTTCCAACGTGGTCCCTCATCTCCATCCTTCACCCCTCCTCCCAGAGCACCCCTAAAAATCCCTGTGAGGTCTCACTTGTCACCCCGGCCATGGGGGACACCCTGAGCCCCTGCATCCATCCTGGCACCCTGTGACCCTCCTCTCACAGGGCTGTCACTGACAAACGGGGAGGAAAGCCCAGGCCTGGTCAGGCTGGAGATGGGAGAGCTGAGGAACCCTTGCAGGCTCTGAAACAGTGACAGGAGGAGAACAGCAGGGGAAAGGGATGCTAGGAAAGCAGTTTGCTGGCACCTAACCCTAACCCTAGCCCTAACCCTTCCCCTGTAGAAAAGACGGGATGGCTGGGGGTCAGGGGTCGGCCTGACTCCTCCTAGTGCCCTGGATTCCTCTGAGCAGCAGCCGTGTTTGTGCTCTCCACGCTCTCCCACCGCTGGCACACCCATCACCCATGGGCAGAGGCGCCCAAAAGCACCAGGGCAGTGCTCAGTGTTTCTGGCCACACCGAGGGACCACACCCCAGCCCTCCCAGCCCTTCCAGGGAGGGGATGCAATGTGGATGCCATGGGACAGAGAGAGAGAAAAGACAAGTGTTTCTCACAGCGGTTTGTGAGAAGTTTTAAAACTTCTAGAAAGATGTGATAACTTGTTGACTATAAACAATTTGCAAGTGGTGTTTTTCTACTTTATTTTTCTGTTCCTCTCAAAGACAGTGCGTGAGGAAGATGTTTCTGTTAGTTAGCCAATACAATAGAATCTATCGTACCACTCTGTGCAGTTCTTTTGAATAAAGCCTTCTCTGCCTTTGCTACAATCCTGCCTCTCGCCTGTTCCTGCCCCGACCCCGGCCCGAGAGCGACAATGCAATGGCACTGAGAGCACAAACCCTTCCCAGGGGCAGGGCTGGGGCTGTGCCTGTGCTGGGAGCAAAGCTCCCCGAGCTCTCGGGGCGCGCAGCACCCGACCGACCGCAAGCTGTCCTTCCTTCCTTCCTGTGCACACACACACACACACACACACACACCTCCACTGCCAGGGCATCTGCACACGCCTGCCTGCTCTGAGGTGCCCCCGCAAGGAGCACAACGGCTTCCCACAGCTGTGTCTTCATGCTGGAAACCCTGACAGGTTCACAGCACTGCCCAGGGCTGGCTTTAACACAGAATATGCAGCAGGGCCTTTTGCACTCTTCTGCTTAGCCAAATACGCCAACATCACGCTCATGAACACACTAACTGCTATTCTGTTCTTTAAGCCAAGCCTCTTCAACCTCCCTCAAGAACTATTCCCTGCTGCACTAGCCACAAAAGTCCTGCTCCTATCAGCAGCATTCCTACGAGTTCGCTCTGCTCTCCCACCCAGCTCTGTCCTCTCAGTGCAAGCCCAGTGTCTCTCCCACCCCTGTTCAAGACCCTTCGTGCAGCAACACGCCCAGGTGAGGGAGCAGAGCCCAGCTCAGGGCTCAGCAGCCCTGGAGGGGTTTGGAGAGGGCTCGGTGGCTTTAATACTTCATTGGTCAGAGCAGTGAGACCCTGCATTCCTCCCTCACTGAACTGCGGCTGGCCTGTGTAGGCTGGGGCAAACTCGAGTGTTTCTGTGGGTGGAAACAAACTCTGCCTGGGCTAGAGGCAGCGGGAAAGTCATCCAGAGCTGAGCTGTGCTCTTCAGTGACCTGCTGCCAACCCATCCTGTCACTGATGGCGCGTGGGAGAACATCCTCTCCCCTCTCAAGTGTCCCCCTGGGTAAAGTCACTTCAGAGGGGCCATCCCCAGCATCACCATAGCCACAGACCCTGCATGAACTGTCCACGAAACTGCCGTTAAAATCAGAGTTTCTGTGGCTCAGCATTGTCTCTGGTGATACAGATCTCGCAAGACAAGCACTGCTGCCGCTTTTGGGTCCATCCCGTGCCTGGGCCAGACTCTGGACCCAGAGCAGTGGTGCAGGGGGTGCTGTGAGGGGAGCACAGCAGCCCCTCTCAGGGATTAGCAAACAGAATTAAGCTCTGGCCTACTTTAGGATTTTCCCTAATTCCTTCAGCTATTTCTACAGTTTTAGCAGGGGAGTGTGGCTCGCAGGGCTCATGCCACGAGTTCTGGGGGGCAGCCGGAGGCTCTGAGCCGCAGAGGCTGAGCAGGAAGAATCTGCCTCCCGCTGCTTCTCCTCCAGATCCCTCAAACAAAACTCCTCATTCTGGGGCAAAACACACCCCCCTGCCAAAGACCAGCACCTTCCCTGCAGTCTGTCCTGGGGAAGCCCTATAAAATAAAGGGAATGGAGGAAAAGGGGGTCTTTTTGCAGTGGTTCAAAACGGTCTCGCAGCCTGGCAGCAGCTGCCATGTCCTGACGCAATAGCTCCCTGTGCTCAGCGTGCTCCTGCTCAGGTCTCCTCTCTCATCCCAGACCCTGGTACCAATCAGCATTTCCAACCCCAATGCCAGCCTAAGAACCAAAACGGATGAAAAAAACACATTCCCACCACGTGCAAAGGTGAAAAAAATCAATTATTCTCAGAGCCAAGGGGCTCCCTGGTGGGTGCCAGCAACCCTGGCCTGGGGGCAGACAAAAAGGTTTCTAGAGCTGTGATGGGTTTGATGAAAGACTGAGGGCATGAGCCCTCTGAAAGCTGCTAAGAGTGGAAAGAGGGGAAAGCGGAGAGTTTTTAAAAGTGCTGCGTTACTTCTAGCCACAGCACTGAGGAGTTTTTGTTAAAAAACAACCTGTCCCTACCTCGCGACCCACAGGCTCAGCAGGAGGAACACAGGTGCTCCGGCAAGCAAGAAAACGTAAACAGAATTTGGGCTCTTAGGTGGCCATAAAAAGCACAAGAAACGGATAACTAAAATTTAGATTTCTTATCATTTTCACCTAGAAAACACATCTGAGCATGAATTCCCCCCCACCCGTTTTTTTTAAAGGGAGATGCCACAGAGCCTGAGAACTTCACCAGGAAGCAACAGCAAGATCTTATTGATCTTAATATTTAACAATTTCTCCGTGGAAACCCGCGGGGATGCAGAGCAGCCCCGGGCTCGCTCCTCCGCTCGCTCCCACCCTCCCTCCGTGCGCCGGGACCCCGGGGACTCACTTTGAGCTGGGATTTGGACACCTTGCCGCTCTTCTCCACGTCCAGGGCGGTGAAGGCGTACCAGATGGACTTGAGCAGCTCGGCTCGCAGGTCCATGGCTGGCGGCG
>NW_005054512.1:186529-192478 GCF_000277835.1 Geospiza fortis
GGAGAGCGGAGCCTCAGCCGGTGGCTCCTCTCGGGCTGTGCCCGTTCCGTGCCCATCTTTCTCTGCAGACTCCTCTGGGATGTCCATACACGACCCACGCGGCTGCCGGGAGCCTGTGCCAGGCTCGGGTTTACAGCTGGACTCGAGAATCTCCAAGGGCTCCTCCAGCTCTGTCCGCCCAGCACTCAGGGCAGTGAAGGGACCGTGGGGTCCCTGGTCCTCTCCCCAGCTCAGGGGAGGATGTAGGACGTGTTCACAGACACAATTCCCTAAATCTGGGCTTGCAGGAGTCCCTGGAAGAGCCAAGGCCTGATGAGAGATTTCAGGACACATCTTAGCCCCTCCAAGCCACGTGCTAAGGGCTCGGAGGGTACAGCTCACCCTGCTCCCAGCCCTCCTCTGGGACAGCTGCTGCTTTGGCAGGAGGGGCTTGGTCAATTCCACAAATCTCCTCAATGTCTTTAATTCTTACAGCTGCTGAACATCACCATCCACCCTCTCCCAGTTTCCACCAAAGAGAAGAGGGGGTCCTTTTAAGAAACAAATTTTAAATTTTCTTTTATTTCAACTCAGCATTTACATCCAGGTCTAGCTCAGCTCCTGGCAAGTGCTGGCTGCTCTGCTCCAGAGCCAAGGAATCTGCCATGGAAGCCTTGCTTGAAAAGGGAGTGTGACAAAGAGATGGGGGAACTGCTGTTGGAACTATCCCAGTGCTGGCTCCAGTGGCAGGAACTGCTCACCCTCCATGCTGAGCTCAGGACAGCCTGGCCTTGCTCTGCCTTTATTGCTTCTGTGCATGTGCTGCCCACTTCCCCTGAGCTGGAGGGGCGGCCAAGAAAGGGGAGCAGTTGGACCATTCCTAGAGGGAGAGGGCAGGAAGTGCCCCTGAAGAGGGGGCTGCTGCCCAGAGCCCAGGAGCAGGCAGCTGCCCAGTGTACCTGCCCTCCCTCCCAGAGGGAAGAGCCCTTCAGACAGGGTCACCCCAGCAGCCCTGTGCCCTGTCAGTGTCCCAGCTGGCACAGGGCACACGCTGGCACTGCTCAGACACTGTCCCTGCCCTGCCACCCCTGCACACGGCAGGCTGGGGCTGGCACTGCCCTGCCCTGCTGGCCTCAGCTCCCCTTCCCGGGCAGGGCTGTGTCAGGGGGCACTGGCTCGTAGTGGATGACTGCTGTGGCCATGCTGAGGGCTTCCTCCAGGCTCTGCTGCTCTTCCAGCTGGGGAGGGAAGGGGGAGAGACAGAGTGAGTGCTGAACTCCCAAAAGGCAGCTCAGGGGGCTCCCAGCAGGACAGAGGGGTGACACAGGTGGGTGACAGGGGATGAAGCAGAAGGACAGACAGGGCTGAGATGCAGAAGGGCTGTTTGCAGAGGAGCATTCTGCAGTCCCAGCAGGATGTCCCTGTTGTCCTCTGCACAGAGGGCAACTGGGAATTAAGGAGCAAGCCTCCCGGGCAAACAGCAATGCAGCAGGGCCAGAGGTGGCACTGGGTGGCCAGGGAGTGAAGGGGACAGTGGAAGAGCCATGTGGTACCTGCACAGCAATGTGGGTGCCGTGAGAGGTGGCCAGCAATGCCACCTGCTGATGACAGAGCGGGGCAATGTCCGACTCCTCTGACACCACTGCCCCAGACGCGACTATGGTCACCTGGAAAAGGTCAGGTAATCGTGTTTTAAAAGAAAACGCAGTTCTCTTCTAGCAGAATAGCAGGGGCAGCCCCAGCTTTGTCTGTACCTCCTGTGCCTCGGTGTCACCAGTGCTGGCCACAGCCATGGTCCCAGTGTCCCCTCCCTCGGGCACGGCGAGGACCCCGCTCTGTGTCACCACGCCGATGGCACTGCCCAGGGCCTGCAGCTCCTCCTGAGACAGACTGACCTGGGGATGACAGCAGAGCTCAGGCAGCCTTAGGCAGCTCCTGAGTTCACTTCAGTCTGGGCAAGGAGGAAACAGCCTCTCTGCAAGACTCAAGGCACAGAGAGCTCCAAGCACCAGCACCATGGATAAAACTGACAACACAAATCTCAGACCTTGGGTCTTCAGCCCTTCCCCTTCCACCACATTTCCCCTTCCCATTCAGTTTTTGTCTCAAGCCTGGACAGGGACAGCTTTGTGCATGACAGCAGCAGGAGCATCTCAGGCTAAGAGGAAACAGGTCACTGCTGGCAGCTGCTTCCCTTGCCCCGTGCCACAGAAGGAAGTTTTTTCCAGTCAGCACAGGGGCAGCTGGTGGAGGGAAGTACAAGAAAAGCACTGCTGTATACAAGTGATGACAAAACATCTCCAAATCCAGCCTGGGTCAGCAGAGCTGGGGAGCTGCAGGTGCCAAGGGCTGCCAGTGACCACACAAACACCCAGAAATCCTCAGCAAGGGGGGCCCTGGGACCAGAGATCCCCCACACCAACACTGCAGCAGTGGGTGAGGTTGTAGGAGGGACCCCTCAGGGCAGGAAGAACCCAGGAAGCTCCAAGGTCTGAAAAAACATGCTGGAAAAAGGCCCTGCTAAGAACATCCTGGCTGAGTAGAGGCAGAATCTCACTTCAGATAATAACTGCTGTCCCTGACATTCTGGAGGGCGTCTATCTCCTACCTGCTCTGTCCCATCCTGAGAGATAAGTGAGATTTGTGTAGGCACAGCATCTTCTTCTTCATCTTCCTCCATCTCTGACAGGAAAGCAATATGCTGACTCTTCAGTGGAGAGCCTCTGTCAGCAGCTGCAGCAGGTGGATCAGAGAAGGGGAAGAGCAGCATTATCAGAGTGTGAAAGCCCATGCCTGGCCTCTGGACCTGCCTGTGGTCTCAAGGGCTAGCACAGAAGAGCACAAGACCCTGATGGCCTGGGAAGAAGGACCTTTACCTCTCCCTGTACCATAGAATGGGCAGGGCCCTGTTCCCAACCTACTGGACCTTCCAATAGATTTGGATTTGATGGGGTAGCAGGGCAGCCATGGCACATACTTGGGTCTGAGAGGGGCGTGTCTGCTTTGGTGTCACCTCCCTCCCCTTCGCCACACCTTGAGGGGGTGTGGCTGCTCACCCTCCAGCTGCTGCTGCTCGAACAGGGCCTGCTCGCTCTCCTCGGTGGCCTCCAGCTCGCCGTGGCTGCTGCGTTTGTGCATGGCCAGTGTAGAGGTCTGTCGGTAGGTCTTGCCGCAGCTGCTGCACGTGTAGGGCTTGCAGTGCGTGTGCACCACGTGGTGCTTGTACAGGCTGGAGTACTCCGTGAAGCGCTTCCCACAGCCCGGCACGGTGCACAGGTATGGCTTCTCTCCTAGGGCAGAGGCCACAGAGCTGAACTTCACCCTCCTCAGGCCCTGGGGAGGGATTCTCCACCAGAGCAAATAGCTGGAGACAGACTGCTGGAACAACAATCAATCCAATGAAGCAATTCCCACCATTTCCTCCAACTCCCTGGCCACTCCCAGCTCCACTCTTGTGACAATGCCCACTCCAGCCCCACCAATCTCCCTGCTGCTGGCTCCCTCCTACCTGTGTGGATCCTCATGTGGTTCTTGTAGTTGGTGGCACTGGTGAAGCCCCTGCCACAGCCAGGCTCTGCACACGTGTAGGGCCGCTCGCCCGTGTGCGTGCGCATGTGAACCTTGCGGATGTTGGACGTGGTGAAGGAGCGGCCACAGCCCACGAAGGGGCACTTGAAGGGACGCTCACCTGCGTGGACAGGGTGCTGTGGGTGAGAGCTGCCACCATGCAGCCATCTGGAGTCCCTCTGACTGGGTTGTGCCCCATGCAGTTCTTGCCCTGTGCTGCTCACCTGTGTGCGTGCGGATGTGTTTCTGCAGGTCCCCAGAGGTTTTGAAGGCTTTGCTGCACAAATCTTCTGGACACTTGTAGGGTTTCTCACCTGTGTGTGTTCTCACGTGGCTCTTCAGACCATACCCTGTCCAGGACAGAGACCACAACTAATTTTGTAATGAGAGGGAAACACCATGACAAAGTGAGTACCAGCCCTCAGTCCATGTACCTGAGTGTTTGTGTTGTGTCTGCAAAGCTTGAAAGGGAAGAAATAACCAACCCCAACACAACTTCCAACCTTGCTTCCACCATTATCTGCCCACAATCAGTGAAGTCCCAGCAGGCTCCCATGCTGTGATTCCCTTGCTTTAGATGCTCTGGATGTTGTGCTCTACTGGGTTGTCCAGAAAATGAAATCTGCTCAAAACAGGAATTTGTTACCTGTGGCAAATGCTTTCCCACAGCTTGGGAAGTCACATGTGTATGGCCGGTCACCCGTGTGAGCACGTTCATGTACCTGGAAAAGAAACAACAGGTCCCTAAAATGAGGTCCAAGGAAAGGAAGAAGGAAAACTGTGGAAAAATGCTGGTGGAGAGAATTTGAGGTTTCCTGTTGGATTTCACCTTGGCCAATTGACACATCTGGGTCTCTTGGGGAGCTCAGCACATAACTCAGCTGCACACAACAGAGCATCCTGCTCTGGCAGTGTAACCTGGGCTGGTCTGGCCTGCACACTGCCGTGTCACCTGCTTTACCTTGAGGTGGTGGGCAGTGGTGTAGAGGCGGCCGCAGCCTTTGTACCCACAGCGGAAAGCTCTGCTGCCGACCTGCTGCCCCTTCCTGTGGCTTTGCACCTCCTCCTCCTCCTCCTGCAGGTCCTGCTCGGACAAGTACTGGAATCAATCCAGCAAGCCACCACAGCTTCACCAAGCCCACACAAATATTTCCCTCCTTGCCATACATATGCACTCCTGCAGTTATCTTCCAAAAACACGTTCCTACAAACCAGCTTCTACCCACATGGTGAAGCCCAGGTGACAGGGCTCTAGGAAGCTGCATTTCCCCCTCCCACTTCCCAGATCCCAGGGGGTTCTCAGATGTGAAACTCCCTTTCTCAGCTCATTTGAAATAAGTGCAGTTAGTATTTGCTAACTCATCAGAGAAGCCACAACATTTTTATAATTACTGGCAAAGAGGAGTTCGGCCTGGTTCCAGTCACTGAAAAATTCAGACCTGGGAAGAGATGTTGCTGGAGTCTTTACTCTTCACATGGCAGGTGTCTGTCACTCCCTCCTCTTCCTCGTCAGAGCCCTGTATGTGAAGAAGCACAGGCCCTGTTTGTGTGTCCCTGTGCAGCAGGAAGGCAGTGACAGCCACAGTGCCACCCCACCCTTCCCCAGCGAGCAGGGCTGGGCCTGCCACAGCAGGAAGGTCTGTGCCCAGCTCAGCACTGCCAGCACCCTCCTGGCAGCCCCTGCTCCACAGCCCATGGAGATGGGAGAAAAAGGCACTACCTGGGATATTGGGGTGGGACACTGCAGTGACAGCACATCAGGATCTGAAGCTGCTTTGGTTTTTAGGTCACCATGGGGACGGTGGCCATGGCTTGGCCACTGCTGGCACACCAAAGGCTCTATCACAGCAGCTCTCCTCCCTTCCCAAACCTCAGCCTGCAGCAGGTTAAGGGTGGTAGGCCCAGCACCCCCACAAACAGCCCCATTCTGTGTCCCCAACTGCCAGGCACCCCTCAGCAGTGGCACTCACACTGGACCCTGTCCAGGGACTTCTCTCAAATAGGGAAGGCACAAACTCAGGCCAAGAGATGCTGCTGTGCCCTCACCTTCCTGCCATACTGCTGCAATGCATTCATGGTGTCCACATCAAGTCCATCATCTTCCTCCTCCTTCCCAGCCAAGTCCTGGAGCCCAGTTTCTGTCTGCACTTGCAGGATGGTGCTGCCAGGTGCCACAATGACAGGATGGTGGATGTAGGCAGTGGAGCCATCCTCCAGCTGGACAGCCTGGAATGTGCCGGGCTCATAACTCTCTGCAAGAGGAAACATTCAGGCAAAGGGCTGAAAAAAAATCAGCTGAAAAAAACCTCAGTGTGAGGCAGGAAAAAAGTGCTTCATCTCCCCAGCCTTGGAAATCTGAGACATTCCAGCAGCTTCTCTCCAGCTGCCAGGGACAGCGCAGGG
>NW_005054512.1:192615-195628 GCF_000277835.1 Geospiza fortis
GCCAGGCAGGAGAGGACACAGAGCTGCCTGCTTGCCCTGAAAGGCCACCACAGCTGTAGGTTTTAAGACACCATTTGAGCCCTTCTGATGTGAATGGTGAGGTTTTCAAGGCTTCATGCACAGATTTGCCTCTTCCTTTGCTCAAAGGAGTGATGCAGTGTCTCAGCAGTTTCAAAATGCCAGATTATATCCCAACAAGAAGGGGATGCTCTGGCACAGGGGTGTGTGAAGGAGAACACAAACATTCCATGCCAGGGGAAGCAGGGGTGAGGAGAGCCCCTCTCACTGGGCATGTGAAGGCAGAGAAGAGGCTGCAGGGGGAAAAGGGGCACAGCCAGCTGTAAAACATCCATTTCAAGCAGCCTTTGGAGAACAGAAGAGGGAGGTGGCACACAAGGGGCATCAAGGAAGGACTGCCCAAGGTAACAGAGCTCTTTCTACCTGCCCTTTGGCATCTTGGCTTGGCCAAGGATGATTCCTCCATGCCCCTCTGGTGCCTGCCACATGAACTGGGCTCCAACTCCTCTCTAATGTTCCCTAATTTCAGAGATGATGTTGGCTGATGGGTCAATGGCCAAGGTGGCACTGT
Organism: Geospiza fortis; assembly: GCF_000277835.1. Lineage (NCBI taxonomy): Eukaryota > Metazoa > Chordata > Aves > Passeriformes > Thraupidae > Geospiza > Geospiza fortis. The sequence goes on from NW_005054512.1 coordinate 193,205, forward strand.
TCCCAACAATCCCCACACGACCCCTCCCACCATCACCAGCACCTATTCCAGAAGTTATGCATTATCTCACAGTTCAGAGGAAATTCCTGCCCAGCTGCTCCCACATGAAACAAGCTCTGTGTGTGCTGCGTGCCTGGCACCAACACAGCTCACAGCTCACTGGCCTTGTGGTATGACAACAGGGAGAGCCCACAGGTGAAATGACACTTAAACATTGGTCTCCACCTCCACCAAATCCACCTTCTCATCAGATTGCTAACGACTTTGCAGGCAATGTCCTTGTTTAGTCAGCCTCAAAACCACAAGAAAGAAAACCCCAACAGAAACCCTATGTTCACATGGAGTTTTGAGAGCTGGAACTGACAGAGGAGCCCAAACGCTGAAGCACTGAGAGCTGCAGCCACATCTACAGTGTCCTTCCAAAGAGACAGAGGGCCATGTGTGTTCCTCACCTTTCTGAACTGTCACCTGATGGATATAAGCTGTGGTTCCATCTTCAAGTTCAATGACTTGCCCTTCAATCAGCTTTTCACCTGGAACAGTTAAAACATACCATCAGCTGCTGAGCCAGCCCCTCTGGCCCACAAAAGGGAGAAATTGTCACTTCTAGGCTGGTATGGATCAGCTTTCCCCCCACAGAGACACTTCCCAGAAATGCTGGCATTGCCCTTGTCTAGAGAGGACACAAAGACCCTCAGGCATCCCTTGCTGAGGAGCTGCCCCTCACAGCTCCTCGTGCCAAGGAGCAGAGAGAGCACACAGAGAAAGCAATTACACTTGTGTTGGAAAAAAAATCAACTGTGTGTGCTGAGCAGCAAGTGCTGGGAGATTTATCTACTACTCTGGCACAGGATCAACTGTTAGGAAACAATTACAGCACCTACAGGGGCCTAAAGTGCTGCCAGTGTTGGGCTGCAGAGGCTCAACTCTGGCAAAGCCTCACTCTGTAAGCAAACCTGTAATCATGACTGAGTTCCCCAGAGATTTGGTGCATTGCTCCATCCCACTGAACATGGAGAATCCAGGTTGGTTTCACCTGGAGCAAAAGGTTTGAGAGGGGTCACACAACCTGGTGCTTCCAAGACAGTTCAGCTCCACACGTGTAACAAACCTGCAGTGAGTTTGCACAGAAAATAAAGCAGGAGAGCACTCCCAGGACAGGGAGCTGCACAACTCCTCCATCCTGTTCTTCAGGCTGGGAAACAGCGTGCTCCTCTTCCTGGGAGCAGTGGGTGGTGCAGAAAGGGGCACCTCACCAACACCAGGCTAAGGGCAGGTGTGGAATTTGGCACCTCTCTGAGTGGGGAAAGCACTGCTGTGAACCAAACCCTGTGCACACCAGTGATGCAGATCCACCTGCTCAGCCCAGGGGAAGTTTTGGTGGAGCAGAGCAGGCCACAGCATCAGCTCCCTGTCCACAGCAAGCCTGGGAAGAATGGGGCTCTCCTGGTCTGAACAGCACCTTTATTTCCACAGCAACACCTCTCCCATCTCCACAGCTTCATTTCCAAACCAGAGGCACGTTTGATTTGTATTTTATTTCACATCACACCTCAGTGCAAATCCACCAGCTGCCCGTGTGGCAGCTCCCATGCCATGAGGGGCACTTTTGGTGACCCTGACTCTCATTTCAGAGCCAGGAGGAGCCTCTAACAGCCCGAGGCTCTGTTACCTCTGGCAGCCTGCTGCAGGTAGGCCGTGGTGCCATCCCCAAGGGTCACTGCTGGCAGCCCCAGGCTCTCCATCCTGCCCCGAGTCCCCACACATGGATCCTGCCTGGCAGCATGGGGGCCTGTGGGACACGGGGTCGGCGTCTTTGCTGCGAGCCTTAAGTAAAAAGAACAATTCCATTTCAATTCCTGCCCTTAGTTTCTCCTCCTCCTTTAGTCTCTCCACTTTTGCACACTGGGAAAGGCTTGAATGGCCTCAAAAGATTTTTGAGGTTTAAAGGATTAAGATGGACAAAGATGCATCCTTCCCACACTAAAGGCAGGCAGGCAGGGATAAGAATCTATTCCACAGCCAAATATGAAATAAAGCTTATCAGTGAACTGAACTCACAGACTCTTTTAGAGACAGTACAAATGTTATATTCCGGCCCTTCCCGTCCTCCAAATGATCTGCAGGGTTTCCAGGTACTTTAAATCCTGAACCTACAGGCTGAGCATGTCCTGTGCTGCAGCAGACAGGGGCGATGAGCTTTATTCCTCTTTCTCTCCTCCCTCTCCTGACTAATTCCCAGCCTTCCGAGGGACGGAATCTCAGGCTCTAAGCAAATGATGCTGAAGCCTGCACACCCCCACAAGAACATTTGCTGATCGGTTATCTTCCAGAGGCGCCACAGCGCGTTCTTCCTGAGCCACCTCTGACAGACAAATCTCTGATCCTTTCCTTTCCAGCAGCGAGGAACCGTGCCCGCCGCCG
>NW_005054512.1:196688-196964 GCF_000277835.1 Geospiza fortis
CGGTGAAGGAGGTGCTGCACGGCAGCCGTGCCAAGAAACGCAAGTAAGAACCGGCGACACGGATGTGTCACCCCCGGCCTCGGCCTTCCCCCGTCCGTGCCCGGCCAGGCCTCACCCGGTGCCTCCCGCAGGTTCGTGGAGACGGTGGAGCTGCAGATCAGCCTCAAGAACTATGACCCGCAGAAGGACAAGCGCTTCTCCGGTACCGTCAGGTTCGCCATCTTCTCGCTCCTACCCAGCCTTCGGCCCTGCCCGGTCCCGCTCCGGGCCGCACGC
>NW_005054512.1:197057-204990 GCF_000277835.1 Geospiza fortis
CTCCGTGCACACGCGCGTGGGGCTGGCCCATCACTGACTCGGACCTTCCGTCCGTCCTTCCCCAGGTTGAAGTCGACGCCACGGCCCAAATTCTCGGTGTGTCTGCTGGGGGATCAGCAGCACTGCGATGAGGCCAAAGCGGTTGACATCCCTCACATGGACATAGAAGCTCTGAAGAAGCTCAACAAAAACAAGAAGCTGGTGAAGAAGCTGGGTGAGTGTCCAGGAGGCTTTTCTCTGTCCTCAGATTTCCATGTTGCAGAGCTGAAAAGCTGAGCAGAGTCAGCTCCAAGTCCAAAATCTGCTCAAAAACTATTCAGAAAAGCCACCAGGCTATTTCCAGTGCAGGTGTGACAGATCAGTACTGCTGGAATGGGGCTGGTTGTCCAAGGAAGGGAGAGACACAGAAAATGTCCCTGTCAACAGTTTCACCCTTTGCTGTGTCCCTCAGTTTCCTGATCGGGGAGCTGGAGGGCAGCAGAAGCTAGGAGACACTAGAGGCAAGAGTGTGCTTTAGTCCTGCAGTTCTTGTGTGAACAGAATGAAATGCACTCATTTTCTCTTGGTCAGAGAGAAAATCCTTCCTTTCCTGAGAACTCCAGAGTCCCTCTGTACATGGCTCAGGCAGACAGGAACTTGCCCCTCAGTCCATAATGGGCCGTGGAGCTGTGAGCTGTGATTGTTGGCCAAGCCTCTCCTAGATGGATCCTCTCATTCATCCTGGTGTGCAGAGGCTGTTGCAGAGCTTGGAGTTCAGTGTCCCCTGGGGCTCAGCACAGGACAGTTCCTTCAGGGAACAGGATTTAAAGTCACTGTGTTGAGTGGGGCTGAGGTCTGGCTGCTGTGTCAGTCATTCCTCAAAGGTTGTTGGCAAAACCAGCTCCAGTTCTGGTGGGACCCAGGAATGTTGGATTTGTCTGCAGAGGGGAGTTGCATAATCTCAGTTGAGTCCCTCCTGGGAGCCTGGGCTGGGAGCAGGGTCCATCCTGAGCTCCCTGCTTGTCTCCTTGCAGCTAAGAAGTACGATGCCTTCCTGGCCTCGGAGTCCTTGATCAAGCAAATCCCTCGAATCCTGGGCCCGGGCCTGAACAAAGCTGGGAAGTTCCCTTCCCTGCTCACCCACAACGAGAACCTGGTGGCCAAGGTGGATGAGGTCAAATCCACCATCAAGTTTCAGATGAAGAAGGTAAAGCCTGGCTTCAGCTGTGTGCCTGGGGGTTGTTCTGTGTCTCTGCCATCTCTGGATTGGGCTGTAGGTGTCCCTCGAGTGTTCCTGAAGCTGTGGCTGCTTTCCTCCAGCAAGGAGAAATGTACCCAGAGTGTTCCATAGCCAGCCAGAAAGGAGGAATAATTTAACTGTGGTTGGTGGATCTTGGAGCAGACGATGAGGAGAGGGTTGGATGCTTCAGTGCTGAGCACAATGCAGTGTGATGAATGCTGCTCCCAGCACGTGGCTGCTGCTCATGGCGTGTCCCTGGGGCGCTGAGCACGAGTGGAGCTTTGCTGGGGGTAAATTTGGGACTTGTCTCTGTCCAAGTGAACTTGGGAGCAGCTCTGTGGAGATCCTGAGGACACAGCAGATGGGAGGGTTTGCAAATGCTTGAGCATTTAGAATTGCTGAACTAACGATGTCCTGACACTTGGCCTGTTGGCTCACTCATAAATCCTCCAGCCTTTGGGGAGCATTGACTTCCAGGCTGCTCAGAGAGGAGCTTGGCCTCTGCCACAGTGCAGAGAGGGCTGGGGGCAAGAAGTAAAGCTGGTGTGGGCATGTCCAGACCATGGGTCAGCTCTTTGCTTTGCCTGTGAAATCTGTACCTGTGTAATCTGTACCTGTGTCTGTCCCCAGGTGCTCTGTCTGGCTGTGGCCGTGGGTCACGTGAAGATGACAGAGGACGAGCTGGTCTACAACATCCACCTGGCCATCAACTTCCTGGTGTCTCTGCTGAAGAAGAACTGGCAGAATGTGCGAGCTCTGTACATCAAGAGCACCATGGGGAAACCCCAGCGCCTCTACTAAGGGCTGGGGGCAGCAATAAACCCTGCAGACACCCTCAGCTGTGTGTGCTTCTGTTCCTGCAGAGCTCCTGGGGGAGGGTTTGACAAAGAACTGCTTGCTCCTTCCAGGGGAAGGGCTCAGATGCTGTGTTGAGTTGAGAGAGAGGTGAATTCCAAGTGGGATATTGGAGCTTTTGAGGGAAGGAGCCTCACTCATCCCCCCTGCATTCAGAGAGGGAGGAGGAAGGACCCCACTCGCCCAGAGCAGAGGTGTCCCAGCAGGTGCAGGTTCAGCAGTTGTGCCCACAGAGGGGACCCTTACCTGATGCAGAGCCCAGCCCTGCTCTGAGAGGGCTGGTGAGAGGCAGCAGAACTGTTTAAATGCAAGTGGCCTACACCTGTCCAGGTGCAGCTCATGAGGATTTGAGCATTGTAAGTCCAGGGGTGCTGAAGGACAGAGCTGCAGCCCAACAAAGGGCTTGGGGCTGAGGTAGAGGGTGTTTCCCATTCCCTCTGAGCCAGTCTAATTCCATGTTCTGGGCTAAAAATGAATTTAAGTAATGTGCATAAATAAATACATTGTGCAGGGACTGGAGAGCTTAGGGAAGTGCAGCGTTTAAGCTTCTGGGGGGAGAAAAAAATACTTTGGGCCCTGGAAAAGCTTGTCAGCATCCGAGGGAACAAAACAATGAAAATAGCTCTGGATCCTGCTGTTAGAAACCTTTAAAATAAGCATCAGAGCCAGTTTTTGAAAGATCAACACAACACCAAGAAATTCCATTTAATAATTAAAAAAAGACAATACAAAATGCAAACATTTCTTTTTACAAAGTTCAAATAATTTTTTTTTCTTTTAATCAAGTGCAAATAACTTCATGAACTACATCTTGCTCATCACTTTAATCGTTTCTGCTGGAGATGGCAAGTCCTGGCCCGCTGCAAAAGGCAGATATAAATACTCCAACATGAAAAAAAAATAACAAACCCAAAACCCCAACAACCCTAATTTTTCTTGACTGCTTCAAAACCTTGATCCCCGAGGTGGCTGATGTGGGTTTCAGCCTTTCAAACCCATTCTGAGGTGGGGGTGGGTGGCTCCAGGGGCCCTGTGGAATTTTGGGGGCTTTTTTGAGCTGTTTGGTGAAAGCAGAAGGGGGAAGCACCATTACCAGGTGCCTTTGGCTGTTCCAGGAGGAGGTGCTGCCCACCTCATCCTTCCACAGCAGAGGTGGCTGGTGAGGTGACACAGGTGACAGCCAGGACACCCCTGTAACCTGACATTACAGGGGTGATGAGCCAGAGTTAATCAAAGTTCATGAACTCTGGTGGGCATGAGGGGTACCACAGCAGGGTTGGTCATTCCTGGGCTGATTTTATTTTTGCTGCTGGTTTTTTTTTTCCGTCTAAATGCAAAGGACCCTTTCAAAGGTCACTGGCCTGTGCCCCTGTCCCAGAGCCACAGAACCCCTCCAGATCCCTCCAGCAGCTTTTGTGCATTAAAGCAGCTGCTTGCAGACAGCGACCAAGTGACAAACAGCTCAGCCCACAGCTGTGGAGCTTCCAAACAGGCTGGGAGCCGGCGGCAGCAGGGGAAAATCCACAGCTGGGATGAATCAGGACAGACTTTTCCAACTGACGCATCCTGGGGACAAACCTCAGCCCCTGTGCCAGTGCTCAGCCCCTCACAGAGCCCGGGAGAGGCTCCTGGGGTGCTGGAGCAGCGTGGATCGAGGAGGGAAAACAGGGACCAGCAGCTGCAGGAAAGATGGACCCAGTGGGACACGCAGAGCAATAAATAATGGGTTTGTTAAAAGCAGGGCTGGGCTCAGGTGTGGGCAAAGGGACAGTGAGGGACAAGTGGGGACAGTGATGGAAGGGATCTGCCACTGGCAGAGCTATAGGCTGGTCAATCATGTTTAGTCCTGGCAGCTCCAGGTCTTTAAGAGGATGAAGATGAGGATGAAGGTGTGGGGAGGATGACAGCTGAGAACTGGTGGCAGGGCTGGAAAAGGAGGAAGGCTTGGGGAGGAGGAGGAGAGGTGGTAGCAGTTGCCTGTCCCTGGGAGTCCTTCTGTCCACATGAAGATGCTGGGGGGACAAAGCCACCAGCGGTGTCCACCTGGCCATTGTCCCCAGCTGAGCCTGTCTGGGGGAGGCAGATGCAGTGAAACAAGGGGTGGCAGGATGGGTCTTCCCTGGGACCTGCACCCCCCTCCCTAGGGAGGGACTCCCACAGCATCCCTGCAGGGTGAGAACACACAGGGATGGGGCCCAAAATGCCTGGTGGGATTCAGAAGCACAAAAGCTCCCCAGGTCTGTGAGGTGGGGATTGCTGTACCTGGGGGAGAGAGTTGGGGGCTGAGTGAAGGGCCAGCTCCCCTCTCCTCCCAGCTCCCCAACCCATCCTCAGCAGGTGCTGGCTCATCCCTGAGCCCCTGCAGGGAAACAAATCAGTTTGCAACAAGCAGGTGACAGAGCTGAGTCCCCTCGCAATGGCACTGGAACACCCAAACTGTGACAGATCAGTCTGAAAGGACCAACTCCACCCCCATGGATGAACCAAGTCGCCTCCAACTCCCTGCAAAAACTCACCCCATTGCACCGAGCAGAAGAGGCACCATGTCCCCCCAGAGAGGGGCATTTATCAGGGACAAACGTGGCAGAAAACGCCAGAAGATGCCATTGTGCTGGTCAGCGCAGGCCAGGGCCCGGCTTGCTCTGGATGGGTGGTTTTTGTTTTTCTTGCAAACACACATTCTCGTTTCTCAGGCAGTTATAAATATTGTCGTTTCTAGTAGGAAAAAAAAAAAAACAACTTCCCTCTAAATAATATAAGGAAGACTCAAATGATTGCACTTAATACATATGAAAAAGGTAGAAAGGAGGATATCCTAGTGCACAAACATTAACTCCTGCTCTTCTCAAAGCTTGCTTTTCCGAGTTACTCTTTGGCAGAGCTTGTAACAAAGTCTGGTTTCTTGGCACAAGTGTCTGGGGTGTGTGGGGAGGGCGGCGGGGTGGGGGGGAAGAAAAAAAATCGAACCCGGCTGAAAGTCCTTCTCCTTTGCTCCCTGTTTTCTCCCGTGCAGCCAGACATTGTTCTCCGGGAACGTGGCTTGGCTGCGCTTCCCTCGCAGCACCAGCGCGGCTCTCCAGCGGGGCGGAGGCACCCCCGCGCCTGGTGGGCTTTGCCATCGCTCCTTTGCATTTCCTTTTCCATCAAGTCGGCTTTGTCAGTTCTTTTCCCCCAAAGCGGCGCCGGGAGCTGCGGCGGACGCGGCGTCGCCTCCTGCGCTCCTCGGCGAGCGCTGCCGGGGGCTGCAAGGACAGGGACCCTCCTCACTGTCCTGGGCTGCTGCTGGCACCAGGGAACGGGGACAGAGCTGGCGTAAAGGAAACCAAAGGGAGGAGGACACGGGACAGCGAAAGGACCACTACTTCAGTTTCCTAAAACCTTCTGCTTCGGAAGAGGGGAGTGGCTCCATCAGATGAGACCGGAGCGAGCTCCGGCTGGAGCGCAGCTCTGCAGGGAGCGGCGGGGAAATCGTGGGGAGACGTCTGCGGGGCGAGCAGTGGCGATCCTGCCGGAGCCAGGCGGAGGAAGTAAAAATCAGAAAGGAGAAGGAAGGGACAAGAGGGTTTCCTTGGCTGCGGGGCGGCCCGGGGCGGCGGGGCGCGGCGGGCTATTTGTAAGGCCGGAGGAAGCTGGAGACTTTGGAGCGCAGGAGTTTGATGAAGGAGCGGGGCAGCATCTCCTTGTGCTTCTCTGTGTACTTGAAGTAGTTCTGGGGGTGCGCCAGCACGTCGAAGAAAGCTTTGATGAGCTTCTTGTCCTGCAGGGAAGCCGAGCCAGAGGGAGATTCAGCATCCCTCCCGTGCTCCCCTGAAGCCCCAAGTGCAAGGAGAGCAGGAGGCATCCCTGAAAAGAAGGATGCCCTGGGGGATTATGGACTTGGGGGCTCACCTTGAGGATCTCCTGGTGGTTCTCGGAGGCGTAGAGCCTTCCATCCCGCACGATGTCCTCCACCAGCTGCTCATAGTCCTCTGCCAAAACACACAGGGCATGAGCTGCCACTTGTCCCCAAACCTCTGGCCCCCATCCTTCAGTCCACTCCCCCCAAACACACAGGAGGTGTGAAATGGGACCCAAACTGTGGGGGGAGAAGCACCAGGGTGCTGGGATGGCATCTCCCCGTGCTCACCGTCATAGGTGACGTAGGGGATCTGGAAGCCCCGGGCACTGTTGGCTTCGCTGGTTTTGAAGTTGATCCAGAGCTTGCGGGAGCGGGCGGTGAAGGCGATGGGTCTCTCGTAGGTCTGGCAGGTCTCGTAGGTGGTGATGGAGGATGGGGAGGCTGCAGGGAACAGCAAGGGGGCACAGGATGCTGCTTGCCCATCAGCAGAGCTACCCCCAGCCTTACTGGGTCAAGGGTGGCATCAGGGATGGGAATTGTCCATGCTGGGCAAGGCTGAGCCCCCTCCCTAACCCTCATGTTACATAGTAGGGATTGTTATTCCTTCCTTGCTCTGGAAAGCACCAGATGGGGGTTTTAATCCCCAAAATGGAGGCTGAGGCCCAGGTGTGCAGCCCAGCCCATGCACATCCCCCTGAGATCCAGCAAGACACCCGGATGGCAGGGTGATGCTCATCTCCCCACTCACCCTATTCCCAAAAATCCCCTCCAGCTGCCCGGGGATGCACCTTTGTCCCTCCCTGCCAAACCCCAGCCTTTTCCTGCCCAGCTCCTCCCCTGAGCACCATGGCCTGCTTGGTTACCTACAGTTTTTCCGCATGACCAAGACGTCGCCGCACTCATCCTCGGAGGGGAGGAAGATCTCGGGCACCACGATGAGGATCTTGCGCTTGGGCGGGGGGTTGATGTTCCAGGTGCACTCGACGTTGGCAGGGTAATTCCCCGGGTAGTTGGGGGACTCGATGTAGCCCGTGTACTCCCCCAGCTCCCCTCCACACTGCCGGTCTGCAAGGCAGGGGCACCACTTCAGATGGGAACCAGGGCATTGGAGGGGAGTGTCCCACTGCGGGGGGGGTTGCTGGGCAAGAGGGGCAGTGTGGACCTCTCACTAGTCCTAAACACATTCATACTCTTAAGCCTAGCAACCCTCTCCACCCCCATCCTATTTCCTCTTCTATCCAAAAACCTTAAAAACACTCCCAACAAAATTACAAACCTATATCCACTCCGGAACAGAAAGTCTCACCTCCTTCTGGGAATTAAAATTCATTATAAACTTCAAAATCCCCCTCAGCCTAAAAATAGACTTCTACTCCCTTACCTTCTTCCCCATTGCACTGTTCATATCATGATCTATCCTACAATTTGCAACATGATATATAGCCTCAGACCCCTACACTACAAAATTTTTCACCTACCTACTATTCTTCCTAATCGCTATAATCATCCTAATCATTGCCAACAACTTATTTGTCCTATTGATTGGCTAAGAAGAAGTCAGAATTATATCCTTCCTACTAATCAGCTGATGACACGGTCGGGCAGAACCCCCCATGCCTGCCTGAAATGACTCCAAACTCAACAGGATTTTAAAACACTTTTGAAGGAGGACCCCCCCCCCGTCCCCCCCCCCCCTTCTGCTGCATCCCAGCTCGCCTACTTTTGCACTGGGACACCGAGGTGGAGCCGTCGAAGTCGGTGGTGGTGTTGCCAGGGCAGGAGATGCAGTAATTCTGCCGGAAATCGGGCTGGTAGGTGCCCACGGCGCAGCGGATGCAGCGGTGCACGCTCGTGTTGTAGTAGTGCCCAGGGGAGCACTGCACTGGGGGGTCAGGGAGCACAGGGGGCTGTGTCAGCTGCTGGCACAGCCCTGCTGGGTGGCCCCGTGCTGGGGACCAGCTCTGCCCTACCTTTGGTGTCGCAGTCCTGGAAGGAGAGGGCTCCCTCGTGGCGGGTGGTCA
>NW_005054512.1:205036-206449 GCF_000277835.1 Geospiza fortis
AGGGCTTGAAGCCATCAGCAGAGTGCTGGCCAGGGGGACACTGACCTGCAGGCAAGGCATTGTTCAGTCCTGGCACCCCACATGCCCAAGGCTCTCCCGCCGCATACCCAGATCCTCTTCCCCCTCAGCCTCGGCACCACCAGTACACCCAGAGCAAGTGCTGCCCTTCCTTCCTGGGATCCCCTCTAAACAATAAACACCCAAACCATCAACTTCTGTGAGCCCTGGGGATGCTCAAGGCTCTCCTGTCTGCTGGCTAATGGTTGAGGTTGCAGCCCTGGGCATCCCCTAAGTGCGCCTCCTTACCGGTGCAGCCGGTGATGTTGGTGGCTCCGATGGGTCCGAAGGTGTCGCCGCGGGGACACAGGTCACAGGAGAGCTGCCCCTCCCTCTCCTGGTAGGTGCCGGGCGGGCAGGGCACGCACTGCTCCGTCTGCCCGTGGTAATAGGTTCCCTGCGAGCAGCTGACTGAGAGCCGGGGGGGCCGTCGGTGATGCTGTGGGGGCTGTCACCGCCGGGTCCCCTCGTCACCCCGCCACACTCCTCCTTACCACACTTGCTGGCCAGGCGCTGCTGGCCCGGCCCGCAGCTCTCCTGCCGCTCCGGGGCCACGCTCAGCTTCCGGGCCACCTCGTACTCCATCCCCGAGAAGCGCAGCAGGAACCGCTCCTGGTTGATGGATTTCTTCAGGGCTTTGATGGCCGACTTCAGCTTCTTCTCCACTCGCTGTCGCAGGCAGTGCAGGTTGCAGCTGGCTGGGTGGCGCAGAGGGGAATGGGGGTGCAGGAGGAATGCAGTAAGAAGGGAGGGGTGCAGAGGGAAGCCCAGAAGCACTAAAACCATCCCCCAAATGCTCAGCTGCAAGTGCTACCCAGCGTGTGCCAATCCAGTGCAAGATGAGGACTGGTTTATCTCTCCTTGCTGCACGGGGATGGTACCGTGTCCCTGGTCCCACCACATGTGCTGACCCAGGATAGGTCAGGCCAGTGCTGTGCCCACCTGTGATCTCCTCAGGCTTGATCTCTGCCTCAAACTCCAGCGTGATCCGTGTCACCTCTTTGCTGGGGGAGTTGCGAGCCCGGCGCCCCTTCCCCTTCTTGGACGAGTCGCACTTGAGGTTGACGAAGGTGACCTGGCAGTCAGAGCACGGTGCCGAGCCACCTGCAGGGAGGGACAGGTCAGCACCCCCTCCCTGCTGGGGCACAGGCACCTCCCCACCATCCCAGCTCACCTTGTGTCCCAGCCTTCCCGGCCTCCTCCTGCTTGCCCTTGGCCCGGGGGTGCAGGTGGCACTTGGCATCCTTGATCTTGAAGGAGGCTTTCTGCTTGACGGGGGCAGCCACAGTCTCTGAAAGAACAGGTGGGTGCTCAGCAAGCTGGCATGGCCCAGCCAGGCTGCTGGCAGGCGTGGGC
>NW_005054512.1:206481-216554 GCF_000277835.1 Geospiza fortis
GCTCTGTGCGGCCCCTGCCGCAGGACGGGGGTCCCACAGCTCACTGTGTAGCTGCTGTCGGACTCTGTGAGGGAGAAAGGGGAGTTGGCTCTGCCAGGGTGATGCAGGCAGGCTGTGCTGTGGGTGGGTGCTGCCCAGCACCCTGCCATAGAGATCCTGAACCAGGGATCTGTCCCGTGGATCTACACCCAACAATGAACCCTCCTAAGCAACAGCATCCCTCCCTCCTGCACTCTGGCTGTGTAGCCAGTCTACTCCCCTCAGTTTGGGCCATGTAAGGAAATGCGGACCCCCCTGCTCATGCTGGTGGTGGCATTAGTACCAGTACCTGGCAGAAATCGGGCCTTGGAGGTGCAGGAAAGGGCACAGCTGTCCTTCTTGCCCATCTTGTTGCACGTGAGGGTGGCCCGTGGTGGCACCGAACCTGGCAGGCACTTCACCAGCTCCAAGGGACAAGCACCAGCTGGTGATGACAATCAGGGATGCCCATGGCTGGCACAGCACAGAGACCCACGAGGGACCCCTGTGCCCTCCAGCTCATGGGGGATTCACCAGGGAGGAGACGGTGCCAGAGCATGGCACAGGGACCCCAGCCTGACATCCCAGAGCCCCCAGCTCCTCCCTGGCCCTGCTGGCTCCTGGCCTGACATACCCACACAGTCCTTCTTGTTCCAGTGCAGCTTGCAGCCAGCAGGACAGGTACACTGGTAGCTGCCAGGAGTGTTGATGCAGCCGAATTTGCAGCCACCCCTGTTGATGCTGCACTCATCGATGTCTGTGGGGACAGAGGAAGGGACAGTGGCTGAGGGGCAGTGGGACCCCTCGGCTCTGACACTGAATCACTGCATTTCTCAGGGCTGGGATTCTGGATGGATAAATCCAAGCCCAGCTGGATTTGGGGATCTGCACCTCAGGGCATTTCCAGCAGTGCCAGCTCCCCATAGCTGTGCCAGCTCCATGGGGATAAGGGACAGCCCAGCTCCCGGTGTCCCCAGGGGCCAGGCAGGGACGGGTGCAGCCCATCCAGGCTGAGCCCAGCCCCAGCCCCTCGTGGGCTGGGGGCACAGGAGACAGAGCCAACATGGAAGCACTTAAAAACTGAACCCAAAAGGCTCAGCCCTGGTCCCTCTCCTCAGCAGGGCCCTCCTGCCTGAAATGATCCTTCAGGTCAGGGATGGAGCTGTCCCTGTCACAGCCCTCCCTGCCCAGCTCGCCCTCACTCGGGGCATTGGTGGGAGCCATCAATCTCTGCTGCAGGGCCACCCCAGACAGTGCCAAGGGCTCAGGTTGACCATGTAGCTCAGAAATATTCGGAGGGTCGCTGACCCAGCCCCGGAGCACCCAGGCTCTGGTCCCGGGCCGCCGGCACCGCTGCCACAACACGCTCGGCAGCCCCTGTGTGTTTCATCCACCTCCCGCTTCCCGGGCGCAGCACGCCCCTGCCCTTGGGAGCTATCTGCCTTGTGAAATTTAAATCAAACCCTTTTGATGTTCCCCTTCCCACCCCGTCACAGCTCCCTGCCAAAAACGCCGGGGATTTCTCCCTCTCTCTCTCTCTCCCGCTGCAGACAAGTCGCAAATTGTTCCTGTCGCTCTGTTTGAAGTTGCAGACACCAGCGAGTCTGGCTGTGAGCCCCGTCCCTGCCTGGGCTGTGCGTGGAACCGACCGTCCCCACGGGCCCTGGGGGTGGGCAGGGTCCCCAGGGGTCCCACGGCAGCCGGGCCCGGGGCTGTCCCACCCCTGGGACCCCAGGCCGGTGGGTGAGGGGCTGCCAGCCCTCAGCTGGCCCTACCTCCGCAGTGGGTGAGTCCATAGAGGGTGTAGCCCTTGTGGCAGAGGCACTGGAAGCTGCCGGGGGTGTTGATGCACAGGTGGTCGCAGGTGCGGTCAAAGGAGCACTCGTCGATGTCTGGAGGAAGGGCAAGGGGAGGAGGTGAGAGCTGGCACGGCAGAGGGGCCGTTCCCTCTGCAGGACTGTCCCCTTCGTGCTCCAGCAAGCTGAGGGCTGAGCTGGGATGCTGTGGGACCCTGCCCTGGTATCCTCCAAGGATCCAGAACCAGACTGCTCTGGGCACTCAGTACAATTCTGGGCATTCAGGATGCTCTGGAGATCCATCACCAGTATGCTCCAGAGCCCTGGGCTCCCTCCCTGCCCCCAGGCTCCTCCTCACCCACTGCACCCTCCTCATCCCCCTGCCACAAGCTCCTGCCTTCCCTCTGCACCTCAAACGGGCCAAACAGAGCCAAAATCCTGTCCCTGGCACGGCAGGGATGCAGGAGCCCCCAGCTGCTGCCTGTCCGGGGCAGGGAAGGATCAGGAGGATGCCAGGAAGGGATCGGGAATGCTGTGCGGGCAGGTCCTGCCTCGGGGACGGTGCCAGCAATGGTGAACCCAGCCCGGTGGGCTGGAGCATCATTTCATTGGCTTCATTAAGTTAATTGCTGCGCTCACGTCAAACTCCCCGAGCACAGAACCTGGACGGAGATGAAAGCAGTGGCAGCCCCGGAGCCTGCCAGCCCCTCCTTCCTTCCCCGGCCCTGTGTTTTCAGGAGGCAGCGCTCAGGCTCAGGCACACCTGCCGTGCTGACCTCGGCCATGGGCTGCGGGGGCAGCACTGACCTCCTGGGCTTATGGGAGATGTGCACAAAGATGTTGGGACAGGGAGAAAAACGTGGAAGAAGCAGCATGGAGCAGCCAGCTCCAGCTGGAGTGAGCAGGAGGCATCTTCTCCCCATTCCTGCCCTCCAAGAACTGGGAACCCTGGCAGCTGCCTGATTGCTGGCTTTAACTCTGCAAGAGCCCACAAGTCCCCAGCTCTGAGACTGAAGGGCTAAGCCCCAAACCAGAGCCTGAATCCAGCACTAACCCCCTGAAGGATGCATGCAGTCCACAGGAAGGGCCAGAGGAATGAGCAGCCAGGGCAGCACTGCTGCAGCAGCAGCCATGGGAGTGCAGGGAGGGGCAGGGCAGGGGCCCTGGGCACTCAGTGCCCCTTACCTTGGCAGTTCCTCTCGTTTATGAGCAGCTTGTAGCCCTTCTTGCAGCTGCACTCAAAGCTGCCCACAGTGTTCCTGCAGATGTGGTCACAGCCGCCGTTGTTGAGCCGGCACTCGTCGATGTCTGGTGGGGACAAGGGACACCCAAGGGTCACACCATGGCTGGGATGCTCGGCCAGGAGAGCCCAGGGCTCCCCTCTGGATGCTGTCCCCACCATGAGGGACAATGGAGGAAACCCTTTGGGCTCTGATGGTCAGCAGGGGAACGTGGCTGACGTGGTTGTTTTCCCACTAATCACAAAATTTACTGTTAGGAAACAACGTGTGAAATGGAAGGAGACCAGGAGGAGGCAGCAGCTTGCCCTGTCCCTCCATCCCCCAGTGCTGGGGCAGCAGCTCTGCCTCTCTGGGGCTGAGGCTTTCTTTTTATGATTGTGAGGGAGCAAGTTGTAAACCTGCCTGCAGCCCTAATAAAACCCCAGACACAGGGGACGTGGCTCTGGGTTATTGCACATCGCTGGGAACTGCAGAGCTGGAGCGGGGTGGATGCTCTGATAAAATACCAGGGACAAGGGGTTCTGGAAGCAGTCAACAGGTAGACAGGCAGCCAGCAGTGGGACAGGCTTTCCTTTCAGCTGGGGTCAAGTTCTGAGAGCTGCCAAAAGACACAATGCAGGCACTGGCCAGCCCTGAGGGGGGAAAATTTGGGGTGCAGGGAAAGCAGGGACCTGGTGCTAGGACCTGGCTTGGCAGTGTCCCAAGAGGGACTTGTGCATCTCACACCCTCAGAGCAGATGTGCATTCCCTGCACACCCAGCCCTTCCCCTGGGGCACCTCAGGCACTGGGGTGGAGTGAGATGGGCCAGGACCCTCTAGCCCCACAAGGGCTGCCTCCAACTTGTCCTGACCCCCTTTTCCTCCTCCCCACAGGCTTCTGAGGGGCATGAGGCCAAGCATGGTGCCTGCAGCAAGGCATGCCAGTCCCCATGCAGGGGGTGATTCCTGTCCCCACTCCATGGATGCAAACACCAAGCCGGTGAGCACTGGGGACAGTGTGGATCTGAGCTAAATCTGAGCCTTTTCTGAGGGCACTGAGGACACAACGGGGACCTGGGGCACCCAGGGGTGAGCAGTGAGCCCCCAGCCCCACTCACACCCACCTACCTTTGCAGGTCTTCCTGTCAGGCTGGAGCATGAAGCCCATGGGGCAGCTGCAGTGGACGCCGGTGGCCGCGTCGTGGCACTTGCTGTCACAGCCCCCGTTGTTCACAGCACACGTCTCTGCATGGCAAAGGGACGGAAAGGCTGGGTGAGGACCCCTGTGCAAAAGGCTGGGGGAGTCATGCCACCCAGATGTCCCCCACGCCACGGCCTGGGAGTGGCAGTGGGTACAAAGCTCCCTGCAGAGCCCATGGAAAGCTCCCTTGGCTCTCACACAACAGCAGCGAGGCCACAGAGGCGTGAAACGATGAACACATGGGGCTGGTGTGCCCCACAGACAGGCAGGGCCTCCTGGGGGCCACCTTGGGCAGCTCCAGACAGGAGGAGTCCCATTTCCCAAACTGAGGAATTCAAAGTCACAGCGCTTGTGCAAAAGCAGCCAGACACAGGTCCTGCCAGGCTGCAGCTCCCAGGGATGGGGGTGCACAGCCCCAGTCCCCCAGGGGGATGGCAGGGGTGTCCTGTCCTCCTTGCTGCCACCAAGCCACAAAGCCACGGGTGACCCTGTGCTGTCAGCCCCTGACCGTCACCCACTGCTCAGCCACTGAGATGTGTCTCAGGCTAATTTGGGAGACACATCATATAATTAAAACACACACTCAGAGGCAGGCAGCATCAGTGGAAAAAAAAATCCAATTGAAAAAAAAAAAAGAGCTAATTATTTCAGTATTATCAAAGTCAGCTGTTGTTGGTAGGACTAGAAGGGACACTAATTTAAATGAAGCATTTTCAGCTTGACAGCTTCCCTGTGAGATCAATCCTCAATTTCAACCCTAACCACCAGAACAATGGTTTGAAGTGCATTAAGTTGTTCACAAAGGATAATAAAGTATTCCTTTCAAAAGGCTGGTTGCTTGGATAAATGAGGCATTTGGGCTTCAAGGAACCCAAGATGAAAATGCCTTGAAGAAATTCCTTGGAAAGAGCAAATCCCAGGTTCTCCTGCTCTTTGCAAGCACCACATGGGGTAGGAATGACTGAACCATCCAACCATTTGCCGCGGGGCCCGGGAGCTGGGATCGCTCTGTGCTCGTCTTGCCACTGCTATTTTTATGATGTCCCATAATAAGAGAACAAAAGGGACCATTTTATGAAATTAATCGCCAGCACAATTACAAAACCTAACGGCAGGGGAAGGATTTCTGCAGATATTATTCCTCCAGCCAGGTCCTCGCGCTGCCCAGGCGTGCCAGGGGCCAGGGACACAGGGCGGGTGACACCGTGCCCAAGGGAAGGGAAACTTTCTGAAAGGCCAGGGAATCATTTGTTCAACGCCAGCCTTTGTTCCAGCAGCTGATGCAGAAGCAGCCCGGGGAGGATTGATTTAACAAGGTCGCTGCTGAGATGAGAGGATTGGTTTGGCTCAGGTGCTGCTGCCAGCGGGATGGAGCTGGGGAAGCAGCTGCAGCAGGGAGGATGGAGCTCTCCAGAGAATGAATGTGGTGCCCTGGGCACACTGTCACTGTGCTCACAGCCTCCTCCAGCACTGTGAACCCCTCCTGGTTTCTTTGCACCTTTGGGAATTTCACCTGGCATTTCACCCACCCACCATCCCGGGGCAGCTGCCCAGGGTGGGCATTGGGTATGAGCTTAGTTAGCACGGCCAGAGCACCACTGCAAACCCCTCTGTGAAGGGGGAAACCCTGTTCTGGGTTGGCAGAAAGCTTGGAGGGGGCTGCTGCCACCCAGGGCTTTGGTGAGGCCTCCGTCGCTCAGGCAGGGAGAGGACAAAGCTTCACACACACACATACACTCTCAGATTCTTTTCCACCCTCCTCCATCCCAGCTCTGCTGTCACTGCCTCACTGCTGCCCTGCTCAGCACCTCAATGCTGGTGACGCTCTGGCCTCACCTCCACCTTCTGAGAAGTGACAATCTCAGCAGGACGTGAGCCCACGAGCCAGAGGGGATAATTCCATGGTAACTGGGGGGATTACAGCTGGGCTGGCTGGAGTGTGGTGATGACGCAGATCTGGGGTTCCCCCCTTCTCCCACCCCTGTGTGAAAGGCTCTTCAGAGCCCCCCAAAAGCTGCAGTCTGTGCTCCCTGTGCTGGTGAGCTGAGCTCCCACAGCTCCTGGATGTGCCAGGAGTTTGTCTGCACCCAGCACATCCAGGAACAAGATTCCCCACCACAAACAAGTTGCTGCACCTTCTGCCTCAGTTTCCTTGGTGGCAGAGCAGAGGCATCACCTTACCTTTGTGAAGGGCTTGGAGACCCCACGGGGATGCAAAGAAATCCCTGGGGGGGTGCCCAGCCCTGCAAAGAGCCATTGCAGCTCCGCCATTGCTGCAGCTCTGGGCTGAGAGCCACTGTGCATGGCGAGGCCAAACCCTGGGACACCCTGGAGGTCCCAGAGGGGACCATCCTCGAGTGGGTGGGCTCTAGGAAGGGGTAACTGGGAGTGCACAGCACAGAGATGGGCACAAGCATCCCCCTCCCCACCAGGCAGCTGCTGGCAGCTCACTGTGAGCTCCTCCTGGGTGCGGGGGTAACCCTGCCACAGCCACAGCACAGCAGATTTGTCACCCTGGCACGGGCTGGATCCACCAAAGCAGCGTGAGAGCCCCGTCTCATGCAAGCACAGCAGGGGAGGGGTCCCTGCCCTGTCCCCCAGCCCAGCCCTGGCTGTCCTGGCCCTGGGGTTTGGAAGCAGCAGCGGGGCAGGGTTAGTGAGACATGCGGTCAGAGCAGCAGCTCAGCCCCCAGCCCCGCCATGATCTCCAGAGGAGAGACCATCCACGGTTAGACCCCTTGGTAGAGATAGAGAGAACAAAAATATTTACCATTAGAAAACGTCTCAAGGATAACGTGTTGCTGGAAGTGTCTCTCCCCTGTTTAACATTATAAAAAAGTGATTTAGAAACAGTGTCCAGCAGGGAACTTGGTTGGTGTCACACATCAATGGGTTCAACTCTGCTGCATTTCCAGCCTGGTGGAAACTGTCCCTGTTTCCCTTTGGGCTTTTTCTCTCCCACCTCCCAAGCATTCCATGTCCCTCAGGCTCTCCTAACCCCCTCCAGCTGTGCTGGGCTGGTTGGAGCCCCATGCGAGCGGGAGAAGCGCGTTGTGAGGAGCGTTAGTGCAGCCTGTTAGTGTGGGGAGCCGGGTCCCGGCTGTGAACAGAACCAGAACCAGCCCGAGGTGATCCCCGAGCGGAGCCACGCGGACACCGCGCAGCCACGGGCCTTGGGAAGGCAACCACAACCCCCTGTGCCACTTGCACGCTGTGGAGTCAGCAGCCAAGCCAGCAGTGAGCCCAAACCCTGGGTGTGTTTGGGCTGCTCCTCCTCCCCCGGGGATCAGTGCAGCCCAGAGCTCCCAGCACTGCCAGCCCCACAAAGCTGGGGAGCACTGCAGACTGCCTCGGCGTGGGTCAGGAAATCAGCCATAAAACTCAAGCTGGGTTTAGTTTCCTTCTCCATCTAACTGTATTTCTTCTCTGTCCACCCCTTCCCACTCCACCACAAGCAGGGGGCCAGCAATAGCCCTGCTGCACCCCAAATATGGGTGGGAGGGAGCTGCAACGATGCCTTGGTTAATAAATCTTCCAGGAAAGTCAAAATCTGCATCAACTGTGACAGCTGTTTTTGCATCTCCCCGCGGGCACTGCACCCTCGGCTGCTGGAGGGCTGTTTTATGTGCTTTTTTTTTTTTAATTCCCTTTTTTTTTAAGGCTGTTTTTGGAGCATAAATATAAATATATAAGGTCATTGGCTTCCCCTCCCGGCTCCCCCTCCCCCTCGTGCCTGCAGACATGTTGGGAGCCATTAGTGATGGCCCCTGTGCTTAGAGGCATGTTCCTCATTATCTGCATTTTTAAAAGCAGCAATAAAAAGCAGAAAAATGAAAAACACCGGCCGTGGCCTAATGAAACTGTCACTCAGAGGGGCTGATCGTGCTTCCTGCCTCGTGGTGTGATCTGAAGGGAACCTGGACCAGAGGCCTGTCCCGGCAGCCCATCAAACACACCGCGTTCAATTTCAAAGCCCATGGCCCGGGGAACGACTTTGCGTTTCCCCTCACTGGAAACTTTATTCCCCTTGAAATGATGAAATATTTTGGAGGAAATGGGGAAGGGGCGGTGAAGGGGGCAGCGTGGCTGGGGGAGGGCTGTTTGCTGTGCCCGAGCCATAAAACAAGAAAAGGTGGTTATAAATATCCGAGCAGGTACCTCGGCTGTAAATCTGCTGGCCGGGCATCCCTGCAGGGCAGCTGCTGGCTCCCAGAGGCTGGAGCACAAGCCCTTGGTGCTCCCACGCTGGGGCTGGGGATCAGGAATCCCCCAGGGAGTGCAGGAGCTGGGCAGGCCCCTTCCTGTGAGAGGGGATTGCAGAGCCCAAAGGCATGAGACAGGCGTGGTGTGGTGGTGGGCTTTGGGCTGGTGCTGCTCCTAAAATCCTCTAGTGCAGTGTTTGAGTTCCCCTGGAAAGGTGGACAAGGGGAGAGCTCACAGGGATGTGCTGGCTCTGGTGGGAGATGCCTCCCCAGCATGGGGACAAAGAGGGAGACTTTGGCCAAGGACAAGAGGATGAGTGGTTTTGGAAACCCTCAAATCCCACCCTCACACCTGTGGTACCCAGAGTCTGAGTGCAGAGACCATCCCCCCCAGCAAACAGACTGCTCTGAGGCATCCCCCAAATCACGAGATGCTTTGGAGAGCTCCTCTCTCACCCCCACACCCAGCAGGTCAGGGGCATCCTTGGTCCCAGACCTGCCCAAGTCAGACACCGCACGCAGGGCCCCTCATCCAGGAGGAACCCACCAGCTGACACCCCCAGGGTCCTGAGCTCCCCACCCAGGCACAGCAACAACCCCCTGGGTGGCTCCTCAGAGGTGGGGCAGGACGCAATGGCTGCGGGAACAAACACGAGGACGGCGGGCACCAGGGGCTGTGAGCGCTGCCAGCAGCCAGGAGGGATTGGGATCCACCTGGGGGACAGCAGTGACATTAAAGCAGCAGTGAGCTGATGGGGAGGAGGGCTTTGCTGGGGGCTCAGCCCCAAACATCCCTCGAGCTGGCAGGGAGAGCCAGGGGCTCAGGGGGGATCCTCTGCCCTGAGGACGGAGCCGTCTGTGGAAAGCACGAAGGGTTTTCTGTTCAGGCACAGCAGGGACACGGGGAGCCAAAACCTCTCTTGCTTCCAGTTCCTTTTTCTTTTTCATTTTGCAGTAAGAACTCAAATGTCTCAAGCAATTGTGGACTTAATCACTCCCCAAATATAACATTTTTTAAATCAAAGCAGCTGTTAAACAGCACAAGCATATGAAACCAGTAAAACTTCTATCTCTGCTTGATGTTTTACAATTTGAAAACACACACAGGAAAAGGACAATTCTGGGGGTGGTTGAGTTGTCAGGTTGTTGGGGTTTTGGTTTTGTATTTTCTTTTTTTGCAAGACAATTGTTCCTGAGCCAAGGCCCCACAATACCAAGTTGGAACAGATTGCTGTGGGCAAACCTGCCCCCTCCACATCCCTCCTCAAAAGCTGCCAGTGACAGCGACAGTAACAATTCCCAGCATGAGGACATCCTCACAGCTCTCTCTTCAGCAGCACAGAAGAAGGCAGGGACCCCTGCCCGCACCCCAGCACAGCAACCTGTCCCCAGGTGCCCCCTCAAGCACCACCAAGATCACTTCTGCTCCCTGTGGCTGTGCAGACACAACCCAGGTGCTGCAGCATCCCTCACACACATGCTGAGCTTCCCCAGTCTCAGCAAAAGGAAAACAAACACCCAAGGCTTGGGGAAAACCTTCCCCAGGCCAAGGACAAATCACCCAGGGAGGAAGAGGAGCCATCCCACAGCCCAACCCCATGTGGGTGATGCCCTGACCTACCTATGCACGTCACCC
>NW_005054512.1:216566-230066 GCF_000277835.1 Geospiza fortis
GCGTGCCAGCCGCACTTGGGCCCCTGCTCGGTGTCGTCGCAGGTGTGCTGGCAGCCCCCGTTGCCGTAGTTGCAGGTCACTGTGGGAGCAAAGCACCAGTGTCACCATGGCCCCAGCTCCTCTTCCCTGCCTACCATCCACATGTAGCACATAAAGCTGGCTTGGAAACACCTCATCCATACCCTCAGAGACTTCCCTCCCTCCTTCCCTTCCTCCCTCACAGATAATTCCTACAGCCCTTCACTTTCCCTGTGGGTTCTTAGTACCTGCAGGCTGTTATGTGGTTTCTCATGTCTTCCCTCTGCATATCTGCTAAATGCCACCAGTGGAGTCCAAGCAAAGGGGACTGGTGGTCTGGTTGACCCTGACCCTGAATCCAGTGCTACAGGGGAGGGGTGAAACTTCCCTGAGTTTTGGAATGACACAGGAGATTTGGGAATCCCTGCCAGCCCTCCCCAGGGGGCAAGGTGTGCTGCTCATTTAGTTTAGGATTAAGTCTTCATTTCATCAGCGATTTTACACATTTGCTGCACACAGCAAATGAGAAACAAAATAAAAATAATTGCATAAACACACACATATCTATTTAATAACCCTGGCACTGCCAGTGGGATGCTGGCAGGAGATCAGACAGGCTGAGAGCACCACAACCCCCAGGGAGAGGATTCCTGCGCTCCTCACATGCCAATTGCACTCTCCTTGTTCACCTCCCCTTTGGAAAGTGAAACACTGGGACAAGAACAGGGGGTGCTGAGCCTCTGGGACCCCCTTGAACTGCCATTTCAGCCTGGTCATGTAAGGACACAACATCCCAGAGAAAAGGGGGCTGCCAGAAGCATTGTCTGTAAGGGCAACAGAGGCAGAGCTGAGCATGCTGAGCTTCAGGCTCAATGAACCAACTGCTACCAGGGGGTCAGGGCTTTGCTGCAGGGCAGGAGGTGTCTGTGCCATGGGGACAGGGTTGGGGGGTCCCTGGGAGGGTGAATCCCCAGCCCTGGGATGCTCCTTACGTTTGCAGTCCCGCTGGTTCTTGGTGAGCTCGAAGCCGGGGCGGCACTCGCAGGCGATGCCTCCTTTGGGGGTCTCCCGGCAGATGTGGGCACAGCCATGGTTCTTGTTCATGCAGTTCATGCCTTCTAAAAGAGAAAAGGAAGAAAAGAAATGCTCCAAAAGCTGCTGGCACTGGGTAGCAGTGGCAGAGGGACAACTGGGTTGGGATGGGATGGGATGGGATGGGATGGGATGGGATGGGATGGGATGGGATGGGATGGGGAGTTGATGGCAATGAGGAGAAACCTTGTCAATGAGGGGAAACCTTATCAATGAGGACCTTGTGAGGACAGGATAACCCTGGCCAGCTCCTGGCACAGAGCTGCGTGGGAAGGTGGACCAAAACCACCTGGGAGCCTTCAACCTTTGATTCCCTCCCACCTCAGGTGAGACCCTGCTCCTACATCTCTCAGTGGCTTTAAACCCCACTGAGCTCAAGACCCAGCACCTGCACCCCTGTCCCCAGCAGGGACCACCAGTGTGGCACCAGCAGGAAGGAGCAGCCAGCTCATCCCTCCTGCACACACAAGGGATGGGGACACAGGAGATGCCACTGCAGCTGCTCAGCTGTCCTGGGCAGCGTGAGATTCCTGGGGAGCTGGAGTGACCAACACAGCTGGGAAGGGGGAAGGAGGAAAGCAAAAACACTCAGCTGGCTTTGCCAAGCAGCAGAGATAAAAATCAGCAGAGACGCAAAAATCTCTCATTTCCTCCTATTTTGGCTAAGAGGTCGCTCCAGACGGCAACAATTTAGAGTTGATACTGAGAGGAAGGGCTTGGTGCTGTGCAAGACCTGGAAGGGGAAGATGTGTCTCAAGGTGTTGTGAGGATTTCCAGGTCCTTCTATTTATCAATAAATTCCCCTGGGCATGGGAATAATGCCCCCAGCTCAGTATTGCTGTGCCTGGACAAGGGACCTGTGAGGGTTTTGCTGCAGGATATTTATCACCTCTCCCAACACGCCTGCCATAGATTCACTTTCAAATCTGCCACACCAAGAGCCCAGCAGCAGCAGCACCTAAACCCAGGCAGGAGAGGCCAGAGGTGACAGAGGACAGACCTGCCTGATAAAGGGATGGAGGGTGGCCCAGGGTGTGGAAGGGCTGAGCACTGACCTTCAGGGCGCTGGATGCAGGTGTGCTGGTTGTCACTGAGGAAGAAGCCCTCCCTGCAGAAGCACTCGTAGCTGCCCATCATGTTGACACAGGTCTGCTGGCAGCCGCCGTTGCCCTCCGAGCACTCGTCCAGGTCTGCGGAGGGAAGGTGGCAGGGGGTGAGCACAGCTCCTTGGCACACCAAGGGCATGGGCACTGGGTGGCACAGATCTGCTGGGCAGTTCCTGCTTCCCCCCAGCTGGACGGGCAAAGCACAGCAGGAGTGGGTGCAGGGATCATACAGCTTCCCTGACCAATGGCCTCATTTTACAGAAGTGAACACCAGACCACAGAGAAAGGGATTTTCCTTGTCCCAGAAAACCCAAAGCACCCAGGATGCTCATCCAGGATGCTGGCTGCAGCCAGCCCCTGCTCCCAGCCCCTCAGAGCCTGTTGCCAGCTGGGGATGCCTGCACTTCATTAGGAGGAGCTGGGAAACCTTAGCCCAGAGCAGGGATAATTACTTGTAAGGAGACTCACATCCCCTGCTCTGCCCTCACACCTGTTTTGGTTTAACAAGCCAAGGGCTGGGATGTGGCCCCGTGGCAGCAGCAATGCCCTCGCCCCAGGCTGCTGCTGCTTCAGCCCTGCAAAACCTGCATTTAATGAAGAGTAACTGCCCGTGGCTCTCTCTAGAGGCTTTCTGGGGACAGTGGTGCAAGCTGAACTCACCAGAGCCCTGAGGTGCCAGAACACCAAAATGCCAGGCTTGGCGAAGACAAATCTGGGCCGTGGCCACCCCTTGCCCCTCTGCCTGCGGGGCTGGGTGATGGTGTCAGGCTGGGAGTGAGGGCCCCGTGCCAAAGAAAACCTCCTGTGAACTCGAGCGTTGCAGAGCCACGGCTGAGGGGAAAACTGAGCCCACCGGAACCGCCGGGAGAGCGGCTGAGCTGCGGCACGCGCCGGGGGCTGCCAGCACCAGCCCCCTCCCCAGACAGCACAGCACACCCAAAGCCCTTGCTTTGGGCAAAACAGATGGACAGATGGATGCCCGAGCAGTGTGGGTGCCTTGCACTGTGCCCCAGCCCCTGGCAAGCCCCGAGGGTTTGCTCAGAATTACCAAAGCAGGGCTG
Source organism: Geospiza fortis (assembly GCF_000277835.1). Lineage (NCBI taxonomy): Eukaryota > Metazoa > Chordata > Aves > Passeriformes > Thraupidae > Geospiza > Geospiza fortis. The sequence continues at coordinate 219,844 of NW_005054512.1, forward strand.
CAGCTCTAGCTGGAAGGGGCCAGCCAGCGGAGCCCAGGAGCACCCCACAAAGTTGCTGTCTTGGAAAGGAGGTGTTGAAAACACCCCCTCACCCACAGGGCAGTGAGGGCTGACACCTGGGCTGCAGCCAGGCATAAAGGGACATCCTCTGCCATGGCAGGAAGCTCATGGCTTCCTCCAATGTTCATCCCAGCCAAGCTATGTCCTGCAGATGCCAATAACCCTCCTCAAATCCTCCTGCTTAGAACAAGGGCTTAATGTCTTGCAACTTCTCCTTCCAGCTCTGCTCAAAAATGAGGAGGCAGCCGTTCAAACCCGATGGCTGAAATGAGACTCCACTTCCCTAATACCTGTTTTATTAAAGGCAACAGAGATGGGCAGAAGCCAGCAGGGCCTGTGTCAGGACAGGGGCTTGAATTCCTGTCCTGGTTCAAAAGGTCGCCCAGGATGGGCAATGGAGGGGCCGGTGGACTCTGGTGGGCACATACCCTGACCCCTCTCCAGCTCAGCTCCTGCCCATGGCACTGGCAGTGCCTGGGCACAACACATTGCTTTGCTCTGCCTCTCTTTCTTTTGACTAAAAGGGGATGCAGGCAGGTTGGGCAAAGCTGGTTGGGATCAGAGATGAGATGCTGGGATGAGCTAAGGAAGGGCTCAAGGTGGGAGCCAGCATGCTCCCCCCAGATCCCCGCTTGGCCGGCTGCTCCCCAGCCATCTCCATCCCCTCCCACCCAACTCTGTAAACACATGACGTCCAGCTTTCCTTTCTTCTTCTCGGGCTCATCCTCCCCCGGGAGAGGAAGGCAGAGCCAGCCGCCCGCCCGCCCGCGCCTCCTCCCAGCTGTGTAAATCTCCCCCCTCCCCGAGGAGGCTGCAAAGATCCCGGTGATGGTGCTTAATGCAAAGCGTATGTGTCCATAATCCCTTCCCCCTCCTCCTCCTCCCAGTGATGAGCTCATTAATGACCCCTCTGCAGACACTAATTGGAAAATAGCATGAGCTGCAGGCAGAGGGGAGGCGGTGCCCCATGCCCCGGAGTTCCCACCGCGGATGCCGCGGGAGGAAGCGGGCGACGGGCGCGGGCAGCTCGATGGGTCCCGGGGCTCTGACGGGAGCTTTGGGCCCGGGGATTATTTATCCAGTCCCTTCGCTGGTTCCCATCCCCACCATATTTGCTATTAACTCATCTATTTTGGCAGGTGCAGGGCTGACCTCGAGCACGAGCGGAGCGAGCGGCAGGGCCCGGGTGAGCTGGTCCTGCCCTCGGCAGCGGCGCTGAGCTGCTGGCCCGGCCGCTTGCCACAGCAGGATGAGGCTGCGGGGAGCCTGTGCCTCACCCCAGCATCCCCAAACCCAGCTCTCCCAGATAGACCCACAGAGTGAGTTTTTCTCCCAGCATGGAGCATCCTCCCTTGGCATCACCCCAATGTAATGGGAAGCAATCCTGTCCCCAGCACAGGACATGCCTGTGTGCCCTGGCAGTGCCACCACGGTTCCATGGCTCTACAGCACATCTGAGGGTGCTGGAAGTGCCCAGCAAGGAAAGCCAGCAGGTCAATCCCAAGGTGCTGGAGCAGCTGAGGAGCTGCAGGGCACCGCCATCCCTCACCCAGGCAGTTGTGGCCGTCGTGTGCCAGGCGGAAGCCGTCGTAGCAGGTGCAGCGGTAGTTGCCGGGGATGTTGACGCACTCGTGCACGCAGCCAGCGTTGTCCTCCCGCTCACACTCGTCAACGTCTGCAGGGGAGAAGGGTGGGAGAGCTGCAGGGCTGCCCCAGCTGCTGCCCACCATGGGTGCTGCTCCCCATCTCCAGCATCTTTGCCACCCAGCTGGTAATGCGCCCCGGGGTGTTCTGCTCTCTCTGCCTATTCCAGCAGGTCCTCAGCTCTATTTTCACCTGCAGCATTGCTCCAGAGTCTACAAAATCATCCCCATTCTCCCCAGTGTGGATGCTGGAGCCCCAGGTCGCCCAGTTCTCACAGCTTTAGCCTGGTGCAGAGTGCTGGGAACCTCCTGGGATTTCCCAGGGTGCTGCCAGAGCAGCCTGTCTCCATGGCAAAGCCCTGCAGTGCCTGGAGCGCTTTAATCCCTCTGCTATTTGTGCTCGGCCCATCCTGACCCTGAACCTGCTCCCAGCTGGGAATTTTTCCCCTGCCCCAATCCTGCTTTCCTGCTGCTGCTGCCCTAAGGACCCCATTTTCTTTCCATTCCCCACTCACTTGTTTCTATATATAGATATATGCCTACACTTATATCAATATATAGATTTACACCTATATCTACATCTAAATTGATTTCTACACCATCTATATCTCTATGTCTTAAGTTTAACCCTGCAGCCTCAGGGTTAGAAATCCTGCAGGAAAATAAGCCCAACTTTGTTTAAAACAAGCCCCATGTGACCTTTCATGGGCAGCCCCAACCATATCAGGACAATGTCTGCCAGCATCACCAGCAAGGACACTCAGAGTCCTCTCTGTCCCCATGCACTGTCAACAGGCCAGGAGTTTGGGGCAGAAAAGGGGAATAAAAGGTTTGTAATGGGCCAGGGTGAACAAGTGGCTTTTTTGCATGGGTTGATGAGCCACTGCTGGCCTCTGGCCTGCTGGGGCTGTCACTCAGCAGGACTCTGGCTCTGCCAGTGGTGTGTCCCTACCTTTGCAGTGCTTCCCATCCCCGGTGTAGCCGGACTTGCAGATGCACTTGTAGGACTTGGGGGTGTTCTGGCAGATGGCATCGATGTGGCAGTTGTCAGTGCCCTCCACACACTCGTCAACATCTGCAAGAGGACAGGTGAGGGAGCAAAGAGGAGAGCCCAGGACCTCCACCCATGTCCCCATAGGAGTCACCACCCCAGGGGATGGATCCCAGTAGCCTCTGGCTCCCCAACCAGCCCTGATGATGGGCTCTGGACATGGTGAATCACTGGGTCCACTCCCAAACAGCACAACCTGTGTCCCCTCTTGGACACGTCACCCTGAGACTCCCTGGCCCTTTCATGTGTCTGATGATAGGAAATGCTGCTCCAGCACTCCCAGTCCAGGCTGGAGCCAGCCCAGGCAGAGGTAAAAGTCTCTGTCTCCAATTAGCTGTTTCCTGAGCCGACCAGGCACCCAAATAATCGTCATCACTTTCTACTCTTAGGCGCTAAGGAATGTGCACGAATTAGCAGGGACCACACTAAATAAACCTGGGAGCCAGGAGTGAGAAGCAGGAGGGAGAACTGGGAAAAACATCAAGGCCTCCATGGGGACATGGATAAAATTTGCATGGTCCCCATTCCCCTTTGCCCCTCAATCCTCCTCTCTGGGATGCAGTGCTGTGGTACCCAGGACATCACATCCAGAGCTCCATGGGCTGGCAATGGCCTCAAGCAGCAATGCCCAAGGGTTTGCTGTGACAGGAGGCCGTGGGAGTGGAGGTTTTAATGGTATTTGGGAAATGGAGAAGCCTCAAGCACATGGAGTGGAGGTTTGTGAGCAAAAGGATGTTCAGCTGGCTCTCACTGCCCTGCCAGTCAGGGAGATGTGGTGCCCTGGAGCAGGCACATCCCCTCCATGACTGCCAGTGCCTGCAGATCAGGCTGCTGAGGGGCAGGTGGGGCTGAGCATCACCCACAGCCCTGCAGGTATGGGCAGGGCTCCCAGAGCAGCTCAGGCTCCAGCTCCACGTGGGGAGCATCAACCCTGCTCCTGGAGGGATCTGCCTCCACCTCTAGGAAGCTTCTCACTGGGGAAAGGGAACCTGAGAGTCCCTCCAGCTTCCCTGTCCCCCCACCAGGAGTAGCGAGAGGCTTCAAAGCTCTGAGCTGCCTTTAAAAGACTGCTTATCAGCAGCCCCAAGAACAGAAGTTCTCCAGGAGCTCCCCAGAGACCCAAACCACCGCTGCAGGCGGCGGGAGGGCGGGTGTGACTCACCCGGCCGGCCGGGGGGAGCGGAGCTTTGTCTCCGCATCGGGGAGGCGGCACGTGCCTGCGCATTGTATAAATATTTACAGCCCGCATTCATATTTGTTATTTGACATTAGCCATGGCCCGCGGCCACCACGGCCTCCCTTGGGCCATTAATCACCGGCTGGAGGCTGACCCACCACGGTGGGGACGATGCAGGGATTGCACAGGGACCAGAGCCCTGCTCCTGGCTGGCGCCTACAGCAGCCATGGCACTGGTCATGGTGCCACGGTGCCAGCACCCAGCATCAATCCCTGCCTGTGCCAGGGCACCCAAGGGCCACTTGTCCCTTTGGGGAGCTGTTCAGCACCCCAGTGACTTCACCTGAGGCTCCTGCATCCCTCACTGGGCTCCCAGAGGGGTGTTGGGAGGTTGTGGCACTGGAGCAGGGATGTGGGCATGGGAGCTCAGCAGCAGCAAAGCTGATGCTGATCCAAAGGTCTGCTGAATCTTCTGAATCTGCAGATCCTGGTCCTGGCCCTGCATGGTTGGGAGCTTCCCTTCAGGTGCTCCCCCAGAGTGATAAATCACCTTGTGATGCTTCAAGTCATGGGGCCAGGGTGAGAGTTGTCAGCTCTGGCACCCCGGGCACCCACCCTGGCACACAGGTGGGAACCAGCACCCAAACAGTTCAGACTATCCATCAAACCCCTCTCCTTCCCCTAAAAACGCTCAGAACATGACGCATCCACCAGGCATAAATCACATCATTGAAACTTTCCCAGCCTTTTGCCAGGAATCTCACTTTTGGGGGAATTTTATTTCCTATTTATTTTTCCTTCTGCACTCTCAAGACCACGAACAACAGGCATGAGGCACTGAATGCACCTCTGGCCCTCTCCCACTCACACATGTAGAGCATCCTTTTTTTTTTCTATCCTTTTTCTTATTCTGTAACTTCAAAAGTTGTCTAACTTTGGAAAGATTACACAGTAGCAAAAGTACAAAAGAAAACATTATCAGTTTTCCACTGTAATTTTTCCAAAGCTAGAGTCATTCTGAGAGGTTACAGCATTCTAAAAAAAAAGAAAGAAAAAAAAGAAAAAACCAAAAAAGTGTGTTTGTGGGAAGAGTGAATAAATACCCTCCTGGGCACTCCAGGAGCTGTCCCAGGATTGGCAAAGATCCCAATTTTAGAATGCTGAAATTTTGGCTCCTCAATATCCTTCAGAAATGATGGAGTGAATTAAAGTAAAACCCTCTGAAAAACTCAGTTTTTAGCATTTTTGTCAACACAAGCAGCATTTTCCCATGAAAGGGAAGGTTTTCTCTCAGACCAGCCCGTTTTTCCTGCAGGAGAATTTTCTCCATCCAAGAAGCTGCCTGTGGCCTCACTGCAGGTGCTCTGAGCTGCTGCCACAACGTGAGAGGGCCCATCTCCAAGACAAGTGAAGATTTAAAAAAAAAATTTAAATAAAAAATCCTTACTGATGCTCCTGTCCCTATTTGCTCTCAGCAGTTCCTCGCTGGGGTGTGCCCTGCTTGTCCCCCTACTCCAGAGGAGCTGCTCCATTCAAGGTCCCAAATCCAGGTGGGTTTTTTGGAGGGTTTGCCAAACCTGTACCCCTACACCCCCTCCACTTCTCCCTTCCACAAAACCCGCTGTTTTTCACCCTAAACTGCCTGAAATGAGCCCAAACCAGGCAGTACAGATGGGCACATCATGCCCCAAACCCCCAGCGTGGGGAATTCTGCACCCGGCCGGGAATTTGCTTGGGATGAAGATGCTGAGTGTGGCTGGGGACCGCAGCCCCGTCTCGCTGGGGCCGAGCAGGGCTCCTCGCAGGGCAGCAGCATCCCTGGCACGGCCGGCGCCGGGGGCTGCGGGAAGGGCAGGAGGTTGCGGCGCTCGCCCCGCGCCTCGGGCCGTGTTTTTTATTCCGTTGTGGGTGGGATTTTCCAGCGCTGGCTGTTGGGCCCCGTTCCGCTCCAGCTGCAGCTTTATTCTCCATTTCAAAGGCAGCGGAGGCAGACGGTTTCAACGCCACTGCCATTTCGAGCGTGCCAAAAGCGGGGGGACCGCCACCTCCCCGGGACCCCCGAGGGGCTCTGACCCAGGGGAGGCGGTGGCAGAGCCCTCGGTGCCCTGCAGCGAGCAGGGGGATAAAGCAACAGCTCGTATATTTTTAGAGCCTGGATTGAGGCTCTTTCCTCACTTCCTTATTTTGTTTAAAAAAAAATAATAATAAAAGATGGTTTTAGCCCTAGGCTAAAAGTCCTAATAAATTTGAGGAGGGGGGTGAGACAGGACAGCAAAACCCGGCCTGAAAAATCCTAAACAAACAAACCCACTATCCTTTTTCCCCTCTCCTGCAAGTGCTTCAGCTTTTTCTACAAATTAATTTTATTCTTTGTTTTTATATAGGCATATATATTAACAGCCTGTCTGTATGGGGATGTGTGTGTAGCTGTTGGCAGACATGCGGAGTTTCCACTCGGCCTTAATGCCAAATTAAAGCTTTATAACTTCAGTAGCTCCTTTTACCAGGGTATTAATAACCACCTCAGACACTGTGGTGCAGTTTATTAATCATTTGTTCATCCAGGGAGCTTGCAGGGGTGACTCGTGCTGCACCACAGCAGGAGTGGCTCAGGGCATGGCCACGGGCAGTGGCAGCCCCTGGGAAGGGATCTGGGCCAGGAGAGGGGAGGAGGATGCTCTGCAGGGCAGCTTTCTGTGAACTGGCTGAAGAAGTGTCATCTGCACTCAGAGATCCTGACTCAGGTGCTGGGTGATGTCCTGCTGCCAGGATGGGGGTGCCAGTGGGCACCGGGCAGGTACCTGTGCTCAGGATGGCTCAGAGGGGATGTCTGCATCTCACCATGCAGTGGAGACCCCCAAACCAGCCCCGTGCCCTGCACATCCTTCCAGCTTTCCCAAAAGCAGGTGGGACACAGGAGGTGCAGCCCCAACACTTGGCCCTGTGCAATGATGGATACAGAAGGAGGAGGAACCACAAGTCCCAGTGAGCACCTGGGGCCATTCCCAGCCTGGGACCCTACTGTCCAATGCCCAGACCCTGCCCTATAACCCTCACCATGGGTTTTGCTTCCCCAAAGCTGTTAAAGGGCTTTTTTATCCCCCTCACTTATGCTTCCCACTCCCACTCGGGCAGAGTCCTGAGCTGTCCATCCTCTGCAGCAGCCCAGGTCATCCTGATGGATCCCAGTTCCACCGCCATTCCCTGGGTAGGAAATGCTCCCTCCACCTCCATCCCACCTCCTTGTGCCAACCCTGGTCACTTCAACCCAGTTCCATCAAACCCCACAGAGGGTTTGATGCTCCACACCAGCAGCCTGCTCATCTCCCCATGGAATTGTCACTGCTGTTGTTGTTCCTTTGGCTTACTGGACTGACCCGGCCTTGCTTTAAGAAATGTGTTTGTTTTTTACTCCGGGAGCAACAATCTCAAGATCTCCAGCAGGGACACAGCCTCTCCAAAACACAGCCAGGCATCCTCCAGTGCTGCCAGACAGAGCAAACTTTATTTGCCATCCCAGCCTTCTCCTAAAGCCTCTCAAGGGACTTAGAATTTTGAAAGTGAAGGCTAAGGTCAATCATGCATACTATTTTTCCTAAACTGAGTACTCTGGTGTGGCTGTCTGCGCAGGAAAAAAAATCTATATAAAAATAAAAGACAAAAACCCCCAAACTCCTGAGCAGTTTGGAGAGAGCTCCATCGGCACTGGAAGACTCAAGGTGTCTGAATATTTATACTCCAGTTGGCAGTTACAAAAAAACTCTTCTTCCCTCCTTCCTACCCACCCCCTCCCCTTTTTTAATCTCGGTACAGGCATGTTAGACGTCCTCAGTCAAAGATCTCCTTTGAACTGTGTATGTGAAATGTTTACAGTTTTACATTTCATATTTCAGCGGGGTGGAGGGGACAGGCACAACAGTCACACACTGTGAATGCTGGAGAGGTAGGAAGGCAGAGGCCAAGGGGGAGGAGGTTTGGCTGCAATGGGAGGGGAATCAAACAGCATCTCCACGCTGCAATTGGAAAATTTTCAGACTCCTTTAAAAAATACAGAAAAATAATCCCTGGTGGTGTAGGTTTTGCAGGTGCATCACAGCACAGCAGCCCCTCACGTGGGACAGGGGCTGTGGCCCTGGGCAGCCACACAGCACCAGCCAGGAGGGCTGGGGTAACCATCAAGCATCCAGTGCCCAGTGGGCTGGGCTGAGGCTGTCATCCCACCCAGGACCCTGAACTGGGCTCGTGGGAATGCCAGGGGCTGCAAACGGGGTGCTGGGATCTCCCAGGGAGGTGCTGCCTCTCCCTCCTGGCCCCACACCACAGCTCATCTGAGGGGAGGTGCAATTAGCTGTAGGGGAAAGTGGTAAATCCTGGGATGTGTTCCCAGTGATGAGGATGCTGCCAGAGGGGCTGGCACTGCCCGAGGAGAGCACAGAGCTGCCAGTCCCTGGGAGCATGTCCCTCTGCCCTGCCAGCAGGCAGGGAGGGATGGATGCTGGTAGACAGCAGGTAAGGGCACTGCTCCACTGAGAGCAGGAGCTCAGGACAAACTCTTCTGTCTGGAAGGCTGTGAGATGGACTGACAGACAAGAGGTTGGGACTGGGGGTGACATTATCTATCCAAAACCCAGAGGAGTGTTGGGCACGGCAACACGTGGGCAGCTGGGACCTGTGGATCACAGATGTGAATGTGTGTCAGGAGCCTCCCTATGGTTATTTAGATTTATGTTGCCAGTTCTCCTCTTGAAAGCTTCCCTAGCCCTAAGCTGACTCCACAGCCAGCCAGGTCCACTGGCAGACACCCTCCAGGCCCAGCAGCCAGCTCTCTAAATCCTTCCTTCCCCACAGACTAAACTTTCTGGGGTATTTCAGTACAAGAAATGAGCCAGCAAGCCTGACCCATGACACAATGTTATCCCATCAAGAAAAGACAGATGGGAGAGGAGCCCTTCCCAGCCCGTGACAGTCACCTGGCAAGGGTGGCTGTCCCTCAAAAGGGCAAAGGTTTCAGGGTGATGTGTGCCCCATCCTTGGGGTGTCACCTGCCACACACACCTGATGCTTTTGAGAAATATCCTGCTAACACATGTCCCAGACACACAGAGCGGGTTCAAAGAGCTCAGTGACAGTCAGAAAAGCCAGGAGACAGCAGGTTCTGAGGAAAGGCACATATTGTACCCGCCATCAGTGAGATGCCCTAACGATGCCCATGAGTTCAGCCTCATCCAAAAGGGACCACCAGCACCAGACCCACCCTTGCCCAGAGTCCTTGCAGCCCCACAGACACCAACCTTCGCCTCTCTGCAGACAGCTCCCCCTGCCCAGCCCACAGAACCCCCCAGCTGCAGCCTCAGGGGTCACTTCCCCAGCACAGCCCCCCCGGACCCCCGGGAGGAGCCAGCGCTGTCCCAGGCGCACGGCGGGCGATGAACCCCGGCACAGCACTGAGCTCACCTCTCTCCACCCCCACTCCACCCCTCTCCTTCCCTGAAGGGATCTGTCAAGTCTCTGCACGATGGAATTTCACTTTGCTATTTTAATGCAATTCTGGCTCAGGCTTAAATGGAACTGGAAACCAAAAGGCCTTAATAAATAAATATTATGATAAGAAATGAAAGCAATGCATACACTCAAGATAATTTGAGGGGGGATAAAAACCTAAGCATTCCTTTCTGTGCCTAAATCATAAAGCTTTATGTGAAGCTGGACGCCTTCTCACCAAACCTTTGCCCTGGAAAAATCTCTCCTGCTTGCCCAGGCTGCCCTCCGGAGAAGTCGCCTATTGTTTTAGAAACACTTTGAGCCAGATAAGACAATAGCCTTGAAATTCCTTCTAACTTTGTCAGTGACAGGGCTGGGGCGACCATGCGCGTGGCTGGAATCCTCCTACAAGAGATCTTTCATTATAGCCTGCGCTCCGAGATTTCATTCACACGCTATTTAATCTCACCGTCCGCACAAACACTGCAGCTGCCACAGCCACAGAAACCTTGCATGCCGTGGAAAGAAAAAGAGAAAAACCCCCGACAGATTGTCCAGATAGTGGTGAATGGAGGAGAAAACCCCCTTTGAGGGGGCCAACAGGACCATGTATAGGGCTGTGTGTGCTCCGCGCACTCCCGCGCGCGTCTATAGAAAAAATCTGAGCTAAATATAGAGGTGCTATAGAAAAGGGAAGGTATAGATAGACCATACATAAAGCCCCGTGTGTACGTCTGGGAAGGGGAGGCTCTGCCTCAGTACGGGAGTTGTGAAACAGAAAAGCCCGAAGTTGATAAGGATGGGACATACC
>NW_005054512.1:230088-241272 GCF_000277835.1 Geospiza fortis
GGGAAAGAGCTCCCTTCATTTTCAGGCTTAGCTGTGCTCAGCTACCTGAAGTTTCCTGCTGCCCAACATCTGAGATTCCCCCCGTGCCCGATGTGAAGTCCCCGAGCACAGATGCAGCCTCCTGCCTCCGCCATCCCTGCCCTCCAGCCCAGCCCGGAGCAGCCTCCTCGCCCACACTGCTGCCCCATCTCACAGACACAAAGCCAGCAGAGCCCCCCAAGCCTCTCCAAACAGCCACATTTTGCCTGTGATGGATGCAGACTTGTTTGCCCACCCTAATTTTCTGCCTCTGCACCCCCTGCCTTGAGATAAAGAGTCCAAACCCAAAGAACTAAAGTCTAAGAAACGCAACTCATTAAAGAGTTCACAAACCCAATCCCAGCTCCAAGGCAGTAGGCGAGAATATCTGCAAGCGACATTTAAAATCCCCTCCACTGTTTGTTGTTACTGCTGCTGCCTTCTCCAGCCTGCACTTAAACCCCAGCTCTAACGAGGAGACCCGGCTGCCCAATCCACACATCAAACAGCAAACCTTCGAGCAGGGAAGATTTTCTCTTACCTTGACTGGCTTTATTTGCCAGCGTGTTTCCAGAGTGGAGGAGAAAGAAAAGGATGGAAAATCCAGCAATCTGCAAAGCTCCCATTGCAATCCCAGTCTGCAGGGAGGAGCGGGGGCAAGAAGGGGGATTTCTAGTGCTTTAAAGGAAACAAGGGGCTGAGCATGCGAAGGAAAATCAAAGGGAGGAAGGGGCTCTCTCCTTGCCGTGTGTGAGACAGAGGGAGGGAAGGGAACTGAACTGATGGAAAAAGCTGCTCTGGGTTCAGTTTGGGGCTCTTGGTGTTGCTGAAGAGGAGAGAGCGAGGGAGGGAGACCCAGGGCAGTTGGAGGAAAGTGGACTCTATCGCCCTCTCTCTGGCGGCTGCTCTGATCCCTTCTCCTCCTTTTTTTTTCCCTTAAATAATCCCAGCCAATTCCAGTTTTGCAAGAGCAGCAGCAGCAGGAGCAGGAGCAGCAGTGCTGGAGGGGGGAAGCAGGCGCCTTGCCCTGGTGCTGGGGACCTGGGAAAGGGGAGTGGAAAGGAGAGCCCCATCCAAGCAACGCCCTTTTTCTCTCTCCCAGCCTTTCTTTCTTTCTTTCTATTTGGCTTTGGTTACTCCTTCACGGCTCCCCCCCCCCCACCCCCAAGGCTGGGCTTTGCCTGCAGGAATTTACAGTCTGCGCTGAAGGAGAAGGGCCAGTAGCCATGGAGACTGCTTCCCTGGGAGCAGGGAGGTCAGGCGGAGACCATGGGAGGGGGAGGCGTATGGCATGGGAAAAGGCAAGGGGTGGGAAAGAAAAGGACAAGGGAAAAAAATAGATATCATTAAAAAAACCCGAGAGTTTGCAGATGGCACGACCCGGCTGGGCTTGGTGGCTTTTGGAGAGTCTCGGGGTGCTGGGCAGGGGGAAACAGGGCCGGAGAGCAGCTCTGCTGGCTGCCCTGGGAGGTGGGAGCAGGGCTGGAAATAAGGGTGGAGGGGGAAGAAAAAGACCTTTCTGAATTATTCAGGGTTTTTTTGTTTGCTTGAGGGACCTTCTCACAGCCCGGCCCCTGGAGCTGTGGGCACCCCAGGGAGGAGGGGGACCCCTGTCCCACCCCGTGGCCATCCTGGTGCTGGGAGCTGCTGGCACCCTCTGTCTTCCAGAGTGTTCCTGCTCCCTGAGCCAGGAGAGGCATTGCCAGCCAGGAAACTGCAGTGGAGATTAAGGCTGGAGGCAGGAGCAGGATGGGGAGGAAGGTGTGCAGTGATTCCACCTGTCCAGGGACAGGGGTCTGACAGCCCCAGTGGTGATTGTGGCCATGGGCTCCCTCCCAGCCCACTGTGCTGCCCCTACACCCTCCCCAACCCCCTTTTGTCCTAATAATCCCTAAAGATATGACAAAGGGGGCTGGAGGCAGTGGGAAATGTCCAGCTAAGCCAAAGCACGCATGGCAGAGAGGAGGGACTGCAGCTGGACAGGAGGATGCTGAGGAGTCCCTGGGTCTTCACCCCCTCCCTGGGCTGCCCTCATGGCACAGGGATCTTCCCTTTGGGAGGGGGTTTGCAGGAGCACACCAGAAACCCAAACCCATCCCTGGCACAGCCAGGCTCCACGGCAGCAGGTCAGGGGCAAAGGTGCATGAATGATTCTTAAAGCTGTAAAAAAGTGTTGTACATAAAAATATGAATGTGGAGATGTGTTCCTTAGGCTGTGTTGGGAGAGAACCATGCCCCACCAGTGGGCATGTGCCATCCCACTGGGCACTGCTGCTGGAGGAAGCCAGCTCCAGTCTGTGCCAGGAGCTCCTGGGTACAAGAGCTCCTCCCCTGAGGTGTCGAGTGGGATGAGGCTCTGGGCACTGCAGCCCACATCCTGATCTGAAGACATCACCAGTGGGGCGCCACCACCCTCCTGTGAGTATCACATCAGCAGCTGTACCACTGCTTTTCTTTCTGGGCTGGAATTTGCTGCAGAAACACAAGTTCCTTATGGCAGAGACTCCTAAGAGCAGAGTTAAAATGGAAACTCTGCTCTGGGTTACGCTGGCAGATCTCTGTGCTCGGCCACCACACCTCGCACCCCATCCTGTGATCCTTTATCATCATAACCAGAGGAAAACTAAACAGTCCTCCTTTTTTTCCTTCTAACCTATCTTCTAAATCTGGAGACCGATCTCACGGCACGAGGGACAAGACCTTCAGCAATGTTGATTTATAACTGAGCTTCTAAATTGCAGGTTTACGCATTAGTATAAACACCCATAAACCAGCCTTAAATACACAGGGCCGTGTGTAATTAAAACGCCAAAACACCGAGCAGCCACGTGACAGCTCGGGGGAAATGAACAAACTCCTCACTCGTGCCCAGACTGCCTCAGTGGGGACAGGTCTCTGGCCAAGCACTCCCAGTTAAACCAGTGCCTTGCTGGGAGGGGGGGTCATGCCACAGGAGCCAAGGGGCTGACCCCCATGTCTCGCTCCTCCAATGGGGTTATGAAGCACCACAGCGAAGCAGTGGGGTTGGAGTGAACTGGTGATGTCCAGGAATTCCCAGAAAAGCTGTGTAATCTTCCCAAAGCGTTGCTGAGTCCAGCAATTGATGCTGCCCGGCCGAGTGGCCAAAGGGCCAGCGGTGGTGCCAGGGCTGTGCATGCTTTGGTGCCCCTCCAAGCACAGGGCTGTCCCCCAGGGGGAAAGTCGGGCAGATGGGGATTCCTGACATCACACAGGGAGTCTGGAGGGAGTGCCACGAGTCACACTGACATCACCTGCAGGACAGCCCCGAACTTTGGCCCACAGGGCTGGCATGGATCCGTGCCCAGGAGCTGACTCCAAAACCCTTCACAGGCATCGGGACAGCCCTGCCAGCCCGAGCCTTGTGTGTGTGTGGTGGGGAAGGAGGTGGCAGGACTCTCCTCCCTGCTGCCTCCACTCCCCGTTGTGCACTTCTGGGCAAAATCCATTTGCTTTGGCTTCATGTAGGGCCAGAAGATTCGGCCCATTGTGCTGCGGCGCTGAAGAGCCGGCGAGGAATTGTCAGCCATGCTGAAATGGTTACATGGGGAGTCATGAAAATTTACTGCACCACTCTCCGGTCCCTCGCCAAGAAATAAAAGCAAAAGATCACAACAGGCATTTTTTTAATTTGAAGCAAAATTAAAAAAAGAACGGATCTGCACTCAGAAAACAACAACCACATCCACAGATCAAAGCAGCTGTTCTCCTCTCATTCGGGGTTTTAAGAGGTTTCTGCAGCTACAGAGATGTTTACACAGGGAGAGAGATACATACATTGTGCTGTCTTGATGCTGCCTCTCCCCCCTTCATCTGGCAAAACATTCCCTGGGAGGCGATATGAGGTCATTCCTAGCCCCTGCCTTGTTTTCCTCAAGCTGCAAGGCTGCGGGGCAAGAGGCAATTCAGTTCCCATTAGCACACACACATTTGCACTTGGAACCCTCCCATGTACATTTTGCCGGGGGGGAGGTCGGGATGGACAGGGAACCAGCCCTTTGCCAGCTTGTTCCCAGAGGGAATTCCAGCAGCCCAACTGCCCTGAGGGCCAGCGGCTTTGGCAAAGCCCCTGGGAAGGGATATGGAGCCGGGAGGTGGGCTGGCATCTTCTGCAGACCAGCATCTTCTGCAGACCAGCCGTAATGGTTCTGTGGCTTCCACCACTTTTACGACGAGAGGGGCTGAACGGCTCTGGGGAGCACTAATGGACTGTAAAAGGCTCTTTCCCCTCTGCCTCCTTGGCTCCAGTCCAATTCCAGCGGCAGTGTGCCCCACTCCGGTTCTTGCGCAGGGACGGGGCCGTGGGAACGTGCCAGGGCAGCTCTGCCTGCACCTCTTGGCATCAGCACCTTGGTCCTGCTGCTCCGTGGGCAGCACCCGCTTTGGCAAGCAGAGGGATTCTGGCTGTGAGCCAGCCTGCACTGCCTGTGCAAATGATAAAAGCCTCCGAGAGGATTCTCCCCACCTCTAGCATGGACTTAATGCCATGTGCTAGGAACGAGCCGCATCTTCAGCTGCGTGTGCTTGTGTGATGCTGAGCCAAAAGCAGTTTCTGAGGCTGCACAAGAAGCTGCTGAGAAGCAAAAGTCCCCGAGGCCCTTAGGGCTTGCAGAAGCAGCTATTGAACCAGGCAGGGATGCTGCCTGCAGTCAGAAGAGTGAACCAGATTTCCCTTTCCCTCCTGACCATGAGAACCAGAACGCTGCCAGTCCAGGGCAGGACCCCCCCATCTCTGCTGGACCCAGCAGCTGGGGGGATGGATGCTGGCACTGCATCCCCACCCTGAACACTGGAAGGTGCTGGCTCGAGAAAACAGCAGCCCAGACATTTCAATGCCCCAGCGAGGGCTGTGGTCTACACTTGGAACAGAATAGACTATTTTTAAAAACCGAGAGGAAAACACAGTATTCCCAGTAACACGCCAACAGCCCAGGCTCACGCAGCTCAGCTGGTCCCCAACACTCGTCCCTCATTTCCCCAGCCTACAGTTCGATCCAGATGCCTCCAAGGTGGGTAAAAAAGCACCAGGTCCCACTAAATGACTGCCTGGCACCCTGTGACACCTTTTTTCCAGAGTCATGGGGCTTCCCAAAATGCTGCCTGCGAAAGCCCTTGTTTGTAATTCCCAGTTTGCAGCAGGAGAAGGTGACACACGCTGAGGTGAAGTGACTTACCCCGGCGTCACCAGGAAGGTCGATGGCAACGCCAGGAATAGCCCCGTTCCCAGTTAACCACTAACCACACTTATCCCAGAATAAGGGTCCCTTTTTCCAGCTGAATTTATAACAGCTTTCCAAGTGACATAAGGTCTCACAGAAATAGGCAGGCTTTTATTCCAGAATAATTACTGGGAGATCGGACTGGAGCGTGTATAATTACACTGCCGGTGAGTCGGACCCTGTGCCACTGGAACACAGCTTTTATCTCATCCTACTTTTCCACGAGCACATGTACGTCAGCTGGGAGATCATCAGGATGTGGGTGGAGAAGGAAGGGGCTTTAGGTAGAAAGGAAAGTGATGTATCACTCTCTACAGCTCTGTTAATCACATTTCCCACAGAAGATGATAAAAGGTCTTCAGCTACTGAAGTCAAAAGGAGTCTTTGGGGGTGTGCTGGGTCACACCCCAGATGGACTCAGCAATGCATCTGCTTTGAGTCAGACACAGCTTTGGAGCAGGTGGGGTTTTTAAAATTTTATGTCCCACACTGGTAAAATCAAGCTTAGAGTGCAGGTCGAGGCCTGAACACATTTCTGACAAAAGCTGTGGGAACACATCGTAGGAAAACATCCTTTGAAAGTAACCTCATCATTTATCAGGTGTTGATGTGTCTGTGCATTGGCAAGAATGGGTGCCTGCAGGAACGGGGCTGTGGTGGGCTGGGGGGGCTGTGGGGGGCTGCTCTGCTGCCCACAGCCATGACAAGGCAGGGGTTAACTGTGACACCACGGGAACTCCAGGACCCAGACACACATGTTTAAAAGTAGCACTTCTCTCCTTAAAATAGTTTATGGATCTTACTTGGGGATAAATCCAACACCCTGGAGCAGAAGGAGACCTATTAATTCCTGAGTTTTTTCACGCTGTAGTAAAGCAGCGGTTTTATTTGCCCGCCTTGTGTAAGATGTCAGTCATTTTCCCACTTGCATTTCCATCTACAATTTAACAAGGCAGCAGTTTATTTCCAGAAGCCCCGGCCAGACCCCAGCCAACTGCATCAATATTTTGTTGCTTACACAAATGCCACCATTAAAGTCAATACTGCATTCCGGGGGAGGCTTTTTCCCTTTCTTTTTTGTTAGATGATGCATGTAGAGCTCTGGAAATATGGGAGGGTGAGAGCAGCCTCTCAGAGCCTGTACCTGGTGCAGAGGCACGGGCACTGCTCAGGGCACTGACCTGACCAAAGGCATCTGCTAATTAATTCATTCTTCCAAGAGACTTAATGGCCTCTTGCCTTTGGAAACCAAGGCAAAAGCCAAGCCAAACCCAGAGCCTGTCAGAAAACATGGAGAGACCCTTATTGAGTGCAGAATACTCCAGAGGAGGGAGCTGGCTGGTGCCGGCTGCGGAGCCGATGGGGGCAGGCATCCAACCCAAACCGGCCGCTTTGCTCTCCCGCACAGCTCCCCGGTGCCACTTTCGGGATGGAGGAGAGAGGCAGAGCTTGGCTGCGCCAGGGGCTCCCCACCTTCCTCAGCCTCCTCCTACAGCACTGCTTTGGGGTGTCCTTCCTGTGCTGCAGCAGGTCACCATGGGCTGGCCATGGCTGCTGGCTTGTTTGAGGGATGCTCCTGCAGCCCTCGCTGTCTTGTTGCCTTTGGCACGCTCTCCCAAAAACCCTCAGAGGTTTTCTGGTCCAGCATGAGCTCATCCCTCTGCCCCAGTCCCCCCTCTCATGGGGCTCTCAGGACACCCCCAGCACCTCCCTGCATCCACACCCCCAAAAGCTGGGGGGTTTTAACCCTACACATGGCTAAAACATCTGATAAAATCCCAAAGGGAACAAGGAGAGCCCAAAGAACAAGGGACTGACAGCCTAACCAGCTGGGGAAGCCCTGCAGGATCTCCTTCCTAATTCCTGCATCAGACCACTTTTGCATGAGAACAGAGCGGCCTTAGTGTGTCAACAAGCCCTAAACGCCCGAGGGCAGCTGGAAGTGAGATGACATTATTTTTTTTATTTAAAACGGACTTCTTAACCTACAGGAAAGTAAATGTTCTTCTAGGATGGCCAAAAAAACCACACTGGGATTTTCCAAATGGGCATGACTGACTGTTTATGAGCAGAGGCTTCCAAAGGCAGGAATAAATGGCTTGCTCTCAGCAGGTTTTCCTTTCTATATTTACCCTCACCTGAAATGAACATTATTGCACACTGCAACACTTATTCCCTCTGATCAGGGGAGCGGGTGAAGAACCAACCAGCCGCAACATGTCAAATAATTTCTTAATCTGGTGTTTGCACGGGCAGGGGGAGGAGGGAGTCCCCTGGGTTTGGGGCAGGCCCCAGGTCCTGCTTACAACTCCCATCCCAGCTCTGCAGGAACGCTTTACCTTCCTGCTGCTGCTCCTGGCTGCTGGGAGCTGGAGCTGGGCCCTTTGTGGAGCTGATCCATTGGTCCCTGAGAGGTTTCCAGCCCTGTGGCATCCAAGCAATCCTGGTCACAGGCTGCTGGTGGAAAGAGGTGGCATCTGGTGCAGGGACCTGCCCAAGGCTGCATGAGAAGGCTTCTGAACAGCAAGAAGTGCACCCAGATGGTAGGTGAAGGTTCAAGCATTAGTAACCCTCTCCAAAGCACTGGGCTTTGCCATCCATCTCCACAAGTTCCAGGTTTCTCTGGCTGTTTCTCTGCCTGTTCTCAAGGTGGGAAGTCCCTATGGATGCAAAGGGGTGGTGCCTCCCAGGGACAGGTCCCCGCAGGCACAAACTGTCCTGCTGATGCACAGCTTGGCCATACAAGACCTAGAAGTTTCCTTGATAAGGGGTTGGGGGCTGAGCCATTGTGAACCAAACCTCACCATGAGGCTGATCACTCAGCTGTAAAATCTCTCCTAATCCCAGCCCTGGGGAAAGGAGAGGACAGGGAGATCACCTGCCTCTCCAGGACGTTGCCCACATCACATGGCTCCCTGGGTCACGCTCACACCCACCACCACCTTCAAATCTGGGCTTGACCTCCAATTTACCTTGAAACTCACTAACTAATTGTGCCATCCGCTGTGGCACGCCAGCTGGAAAAGGGGTTCACATCATCCCAGGAAGAACAGGGGGATTAATCCTCCATGGCGGTGGGGAAAGTTGATCAGTCATTAGTGTCTGTGGGTGCCAGGGACACTTGGATGTGGGCAGCACGGATGAAACAGCCTTGTTCTGCTCACAAGGCTTCCATGTACTCATGCCAGACAGGACTTGGCTTTTTTTTTCCCAGCTCAAACATTTTACTTTTGGAAAAGTCGATCCTTGTCAGAATAGCTGAGCAAACCCTTCCCCAGGCAGCCATTCCAAGAGAATTTGTGTTAATACAGATTAACGAACATAAAGCAATCTAGATAAACCGCATTAAGCCAAAAACACCTTTGAACTTTTTTTTTTTGGATCACAATTCCTCCCCGAGCACTGTGTGTGGTTTGGGCCTCCCTGTACCTTCAGCTTCCCCAGAGCCAAGCTCTCCACCAAGCCACAATTTAGTCAAGTCAGCAAATACAAAGATTATCCAGAGCCAGGGGCACCAGCAGCAACCCAGTGCTTTGCACGGGGAGCCCAAACCCAATTTTTGGTGTGGGGGTGTCCAACAGGGTGAGAAGGCACGAGAAGCCTCTCCCCAGCTCCATGCACAACTCCCAGTCACAATGCTTGGGCTGCAGCCAGGCTGCCTGTGTGACCATGAACCAAACCCCTCCAAGCCTCAGTTTACCCAGCACCAACCCATCCCCTAAACACACAGATGACAGATTGGTCTGGAACAACCCGAGACTGGGCACTGCCCACAGGAGGCTGGACAGGACAAGGGCTGGTTTGCTCCACTGGCTGCTCCCTGTAGCTCAGACACGTCCACTGTGACTGAGGTGGCAACAGCCAGAGATGGAATGTCTCTCAGGAAAGGTCAAGGAGTAGGGAATTGACAGATACCACAGCTGCTGGTGGAGCACTGGTGTGTTATGGGCACAAACACACCTTGCATGTCCCTGCCAGAGCAGCACTGCAGCAGGCACTTCAGAGGATTCCCAACCAAAACCTGGGACTATGGCAAACCCGGCGCCAAGACATCCTCTCACCTGGACAAGGTGTAAAATACCCTTCACACGCTCGCTGGGACACTGGGAGCTCCTCAGGATCCAGCTGTCTGCCCACGTATTTGCACCAGCATCCAGCATGGGAACAATCCAAACCTTGTCTGGTGCCCAGGAGCTTCTGCAAAAATAGCTTTCCTGGCGGACTGGGCAAACTCCAGTCTTCCCCTGCTCTCCCCTCCACACCCTCCCAAAACACCTGCTAACACTTTCTGCCCTCCACCCTCATTGCCTTCCCCCTGTAAGGCCAATTTCCAACAGCCACAGATGCAGCTGCTGGGGCTCCAAATTGCCTCCCGTTTTGGAAGTGAGGGCTATGACACCGCCAGGGCTCTGCCTCTCCTGTTGGGATGGGGTTTGCTGTTTCACAGAGAGCCTTCTGCGGCTGCTCAGCTCACAGCTCGGGGCACTGTGCCTCACTCCCAGGTGATTTGGATCGGGATACACCAGGAAGTTTGCTTTCACCTCCTCTGTCGGCGCGTGGGCGTGCAAACAGTGACCAGCTTCTCCGCTGCTTCGACTCCTTTA
Source organism: Geospiza fortis (assembly GCF_000277835.1). Lineage (NCBI taxonomy): Eukaryota > Metazoa > Chordata > Aves > Passeriformes > Thraupidae > Geospiza > Geospiza fortis. Next base: position 239,948 of record NW_005054512.1, read on the forward strand.
AATGGGGACTTTCATATTCATCAGGCTTGGAAAAACATTGCCATCTTTTAAACAAAAAATCCATTTCCCCTTCCACGGGGAAGGTATTTCTGTTTGCACTGGCAGGCTCTCCCCCTCGCCGCGCCCAGCACGGTGGGGCTGCAAAAGTGTGGCCATTCCACAGGTGAGGAAGGTCCAGCCATGGAGCTCTCTCTGCTCCTGCCAGGAAAATGGGAGCCTTCTTGGAAAGCTGAGCCCTCTGCACCAGGCTGGGTTCAATTTCTTAGGGAACTTGCCTCAAGCAGGGCAGAGGAGACCTGCGTGGGCTCTCCGCAGCCCCTCACTGATGAGGCAGATTCACAGCCCAAATGGTCCTTTTCCAATGGGATCACCAGGGTTACAAATTTCTGACCTGATAAAAGGGCAAATTGGAAATCTCCCTATGGAATTTGCTGCCTAACACTCCAAGTGCTCACCATGAAAGACTGAAAATCCCAATTTCCTCTGTTGGGATTGCAGCTAGATGGCTTGGCTAAAATAAATGAGATTAATCTAATCAGAGAGATGGATGGAGCACATTAAAACAGTAGATTAAAAGAACCCACCCAGACCAATTACCAGTGCTCCTGAGGTCCTCTGCCTTTGTGGGAAGTTAAACCCACTCAGGAATTAGATTGCCTTGCAGAAATCTGCAGGAAATGCATTAAAAATACATTCTTCTATTACAATCCTTCATGTCACCAGTCACATGGGAAAGGAAATTAATGCAGGGGAAATGCATATATATTTAAATACAATTGCCTCCTCTGGGATCAGGATTTATGGGTTGGAAGCAACGGGCCCTGCTCTGAAACAGAGACAAGAGCAAAGTGCAGTCCCCTCAGGAGCTGTGCTGTTCTACTCTCTATAAATGCTATTTCCCCATCCTCAGCTTCCTCACACGAAGCTAAGGATCAGAAAAGGGCAGGAGCTGGGTCTGGCACTGCACAAAAATGCACCAGGAGCACTGAGGGAAATTCCCGGTCCCTGCCCTGTGGCCCTGAGGGCTCTGTAATCCCTCAGTGCCTCAGGTACCAGCCAGCAGCTGTCATGGATGTTGAGGAAATAAATTGAGAGGGGGGAAAAAATGCTGGGAGGGAGAAAAAAACCCCAAATTGTTTATCGGCACACAAGGAGCCTTGTCCCAGCTTTTGTGGGTTTGCCCTTCGGAAGGTTTAACCCCAGTCGCAGAGAAGTGCAGGAAAGTTTACAGCAGGTGATCGGAGCCAAGCCACCGGAAAGGAAAAGGGACAAACTCAGAGGAACGAGGGAGGAGGAAGGATGCTGCGGGGACGAGGGAGGACGAA
>NW_005054512.1:241562-248550 GCF_000277835.1 Geospiza fortis
GTGGTGTGCGCGGGACCCCGGGGCTGGGGTAGTGCCCGGTGTTCGTTCGCTCCGTGCCCGGTGTTCATTCTCTCCGTGCCCGCTGTTGGTTCAGCGAGGCGCCGCTCCCGGCCGGCACTAGGGGTCAGCCCTGCGCCGGGGATCGCGGGGACGGGAGGGAGCCGGGTCCCCTCACACAAACCTGCACGTTTTCACTCAAAAGCTGCTCAGTAAATGCTTTTAACCCCCTTTTCCTCTCGAGGCTGTGGTTCGCGTTCCTTCCCTTACTTTTATCCTGCTTTTCTGCAGCCAGGCCTGCACCAGTTCTCTCCTGGAGCCAGCTATGAGCAGTCACTGGTGACATTTCCACACTGACCATTGTGCGTGAAATTGCCATTAGAGCGACTTTGGACTGCCAGGGGTCGGCTTCTCCCACACAGGTCTGTGTAAATATAAATATAAATATAAATATAAATATAAATATAAAAGTATAAAATATGCATCTCTATATTCAGGCTTGGCTTTTCTCTATCTCGTAGCAAAAAAAGTGTGAGAACGGGGATGGAAGTGGGTTTGGGTCTGACTGAAGTACCACCCAGAAAATAAGATGGCTCCTGGAATAAGCAAAAAAAGTTGGAGCCTGTTTTATTTATTCATTGCTTCATGATTTACTAAGACGTTCTTAAATCTGGTGAGTGTCAGAGTCACTAATAGTGAACATGAGTCACTTATGTGGAAGGATTTAGAGGCTCCAGCTGTGTAAGCTGTGATTGTGACATGAACAAAGCAGACTCTGCAGAGGAGCTCTCCTCTGAGATGTTGGTGTCTCAGCTGAAGAGCTCTTTAAGTGACGGTCTCTGCACCTTCTGCAGAAGGATCTGGCCAGACTTTGTCCCCTGCACACCACAAGTCACTGATGTGGCTTTTTCCTGCATGAAAGAAATTGGATGTCTGACAAAGAGAAAGCAAGGGGAGTACACCTGATCCTGAAGTGCTCTCAGGTGCCACACAGTGTCACCTGTGCTGGATTCTGGTTTATCTGCATCCCTCCAGAGCATTCCTGGTTCCTACAGCAACCTCCTGTAACAGGGCTGCCCCTGATCTGCTCCTGGCTGCCTGAGGAAACTTCTCTCACAGGAGATTTCTGTTGATTGACCAATTATTTTTTGTCTTCATACTTTTCTTCCCTACAGGGCACTGGATTCATTCCCTCCTCAGCCTTTTAATTTTTCTTGATGGACAATATTCTCAAAAAGATTTCCCAAAGGGCCTTGGTTCCATTCAGGAGGAGCTGCTGGAAATTTGGTGAGGGTTTTGGAAGTGTGATCAACAACAGGCAAGAGTTTGGGAACTCTCAGGAAGGAACTTCTCCCCGCTGCAAGCTGAATTATTTCTGATCACATTCTCCACGTCCCAGGCAGGGGTGGAATCCATTCTCCTCCAGTTTCTCAGATCTTGCCTCGGCTTGTAAAAATTCATCCAACAACTCCACCGCGGCCAGCAGGAGATGACCCTTGGCACATCAGGATCTGAATAAACCTCTCAACTAGAAAAAGTAGCAGTCTTTTTTCCTCAAAAACCTGTCACTATTTGGTGGGGAAGGCAAGGGGCTGTGGAGCTCACTGAACTGTAGTGCAGATCAGGCCTTTTAAACTCAGTTAAAAACTCACAGATTCTGCCTGGGGCCTGTAACCTCTGCTGAGGTGTCAGTCCCAGCCAGGGCTGTGGCTGTGAGGGATAAAACCTCATGGTGCTTCAAACCATTAAACCAGCTCAGTGCATTTCATGTCAGCCTGAAAACCTGACTTGCCTTGTTATTAGAAATGGAACATACGGTATAAATTTAGCAATCCCTGGTGTATTTAGCATTTCACATCAGTCAGATTTTACTTGACACGAAAATCTGAACTTTAACCTGTATTTAAATGTCTGGATTTCTTGCTCTAATTTTACATACTCAAATGTCCTAGTTCCTGGCAAGCCCCAGTCTTTGCTGGGTAAATGTTCGGAACCATGGCTGCCCAAATGGGTACTGGTGTCACAGGAACCACTCGCTGCTGTGCTGCAAAAAGGGATTTCAGTGGCTATCCCCAGTACATGACAGCCCCCAGGGACACAGTCCTTGCAGATGTACTTTAGTGGGTGTAAAAATGTGCTTTTTTAACCCTCCATCACGTGTAGAATACACCCACAACGGCTGCAGACCCTCGTGCTGTCTTTAACAGAACATTTGGATGTGATTTTACGCACAAATTAAACTCAAAATAATAATATTCAATGTTTGGGTCATTATGACTGACTGCAGAAAAAGCAGTTTCAACCAAAGCTCCCAAAGCCCCCCAGGCAGTGCCTGCAGGATGAGAACTGCCCTGCTTTGACACAGACCCCCAGCAGGACTTGGGCACAACGCTGGGGCCACACACAAGAACACACACGTGTGTCTAAGGTTGTTTATTAATTCGGTCTGTTCTAAGTTGTACAATTATGAAAACAACAAAACGACTGCTGGAAGCCCAGGAATATTTACAATCTCGCCTTGTTGTAGTGAGGTCAGTCTATGTTGTTGCACAGATTGGTTATGTTTGGTACCACAAGATGTTTAAAATTCAGACAAATTTGAACAGATTAACAATTGTATATACAGGAAATAAAAGGAAATTCAAGTATCAAAATACAGACAGATTAAATAACATTTGTATTACAAATCAGCCCCACTGCCATACATCACAATTAGCAAAAATGTCCACATTGCAAACTGAACTCGACTGTCTCTGCCCTGTCAGGGAATCCCAGGTTATTCTTCTGTGGGTAAGAAAAATGTCTGATCTGGGTTGACTTAGCGAGAACAGCACAGGTACTTTTCTTTTGGGAAAAACGAATTTAAGGTAATTTCAATGAGAGATCTAAAAGGGAGACCTTTGCAACACGGCAGCGTTGTGAGCGCTGTGCTGGCTCCAAAACAGGATCCGAGCAGAGCCAGGGAAATGCTGCTGCTGGAAACTTCTGAGGTGGGTGGAAGGAGCATTAAAGCATTGGCTCCACCTCAGCTGCACACAGAACGGGACATGTTTGGGGCTTTTTGGCATCTGCTCTGTGTCTCAGCAGCCTCCTGAAGGTACAGACTTCACTGCAGGTACAGCCTGGAAGGTGCTGCATCTTCTCCCTGGGAGGGGGGACAGGCGTGTACCCCAAAAAAGTTGCATAATTTCATAATTTCTTCTAAAAAGAACAATCCCAAAGCAAGTTTAAAGTCAGCTGAACAGCTAAGGTTAGCGCTGTTTTTTTTTCTTTGTAAACACAAAATTAAAAAAGGATAAAGCATCTTCAATTTGAAAAAAAAAATCATCCCCTCCTATAAAAGGAAAGACAAAACTTGGCAACTCTTGTTTGCCAGCCGTGAGTGAGGGCTCAGCCCACAAACCAAAGTCTGTGAAACACAATCTGTCTTTAAAGAAAGGAACAGAGGAGCCCCAACTCCTCCTGGGCAGGTAATACAGCAGATGCAGTTGGATGCAATGTCATGTTCAGCACCAGAAATTGGGGGCAGTTTCCTCCAGATAGCACAAAACCCTGCAGGGAGGAAGAGCCCGAATACTGCACAGTGGGTGGGTGAGGGTGGCCAGGAGCCAACGACTGGCACAGCCCAGGGTGAGTCTCCAGCACCGAGTCCCTCGAGAGACCCCACCGCACTGAACTGCCAAAACAACTGCTCTGTCTGTGAGAAAGGTGAGAAAGGGAGTATCTGGCTAAAGAATGGATCACTAAAGACAACCACAGGTTTACACGTGGGGCTGGAATGGACCACCAGGGTCACCGAGCCCAGTGCCTGAAGATTGGAGTCTTCATCACCACGTTACCTCCAAGCCAACCTCCAAAAAAGCTCACGTGTCAGAAAGGAAAGGTGTCCCTCCTCCCAAGCAGAGGTTCAATTTGCAATCTCACCAAAGACTTGTTGCCAACACACCAAATATTTACACTTACACCAGTATGAATTGCAACATGTGCATAACAAGGAATGTTAGGTTTCCTAAATTCATTGACTTAACCCAAAATCTCCACTCCCCTTTCCCAATCCTTTACAGGTCTGTGCCCTTGGGATTATGGTTCACTTCCCTCCCAGCCTCACTGGTGAGAGAGACTAAAGGAAATCCTGACAATACAGCAGCAAGTGGAGTTAAACAGGAATTATTGGGCACAGGGTTCTTGTGCAGCAGCAGGTCCCACAGCCCTGACAGGGCCTGACGAGATCACGACGACGCACTGCGCTGCATTCTGCGTCTGAAGAATTCAAATCACAACCATTTTAACATTCTCCCCAGAGGGGAACAGTCTGAAAACACGTCAGTCACAGCCCAAACCACTGTGAAACGCTCTGGAATTCAGAATAAAAGCAAGCACACAACACCTTTGAGGCGGTGTCTTTGGGGACACTGGGCTCGGACGGGGCCAAGCCACCCTCAGGCTGATGTGGTTTGTCCTTGGGGATGGACTGTTTCAGTGTAATGCCCAAAATTTAACTCCTTATTTGTTCATCTTCTGCAATGGTTGCGCTAATTAAATAATGAGCTAGTATCAAAAAAGTGCTAAATCACAATTGAATATACTTAAAAAAACCCCAACCCTTCAGGGCATAACTGCATTTAAAAACCAGACAGGTGCACAGAGGCTGGAGCAGGGAGTTGTCCCCAGGAATTCAGTGCGGAAATGGGAAGAAATGGGGTCCTTGCCATAGAAATGTCAAGTATTGCAACACGACAGTTCGGGGGGTAAGGAAGCTTTGTACCATCGGGGATATTGGCCACAGCTGCTCTGGGGTGAAAGATCCTTCGCAGATTCTTTTCCTCAAGTTACTTCCATTTGCTACAAAAGCGTGGAGTGGCTTGGAGAACAGGATGCAGACTTACCCTGCCAGGTTCTCACACAGGAGGAAGTGATCTCCAGGAATTTGGCGTTCTCTCCTGTTCACCCAGAGCTGAAGCAGAGTAAGTACCATCAGAAATGTGCACACCACGCCCCTGCTAAGACTTTCTATCGTGCTCCTCGCCGGACTGCAGGATTCTCAACAATTAAAAATCTGTTGGGTTTTTTCCCCTCACCAAAAGGCTGCAGCGCTACATTGAAACCGTGAACCAGATTTGCTCTGTGTCTCTTTGTTAAAAAAGAAACGGGTTGAAAGATGTTTTGTCTCAAACTAGGAAAGGCGACATCGCTCTTGGCCTCCGAGTCTGGAGTTTTCCTTTGCTAGGAATGGAGATGAGCAGCTTTCCTCGGCGGAGGCTGGGTCCCTTCCCCCCTGTGCTCTGGCAGCCCTCACCGAGCAGCCACGCACCCACTCTGAGGCAGCCACCCGTGCCAGAGGGAGATGATCTTCATGTCAGGAGGCCACTGCGTCCCAGGTCTCTGCCCCAGTACTACATCCCGTGGTAGGAGACGGCTGCCCGGAGCTCAGCTTCGCAGAGGCAAACAGAAAGGAAGATAATGGAATGAATTTCCGAGTCACACAAAAACACGTGCTGGGAAAGGCTGGGCGCACGGCCCGGAGATGGGACACAAAAACCGTCAGGGTACGGACACAGAGCAGCAGTGGTTTGGTTTGGGAAGGGCTGCCTGTGATCCCTGCTGGGTTTGGTCACCCTAAGAAAGGCACATGCTCTCCTGACCCGGATTTAGGGGGTGTGGAGGGACCTGCCCTTCCCAGCTGAGAGCAGGGGGAGGTGAAGCGCTCAGAGCCTGACACTGGGGGAACATGTGGCAGCTGTGTGCTGAACACCTACACATAGAAACCACTCTGCCACCCACACCAGGGAGTGAGTTTCTCTTAAGAGGGACACAGAAACCTTCAGGGCACTCTTAGAGCTTGGAAAAATGCTGATGGAACCCAAACCCAACCTAGGCACAGCAATGTTCTGCTGTCCACAAGGCTTGGGCTGGCAGGGTGGCACTGCAGGCCCTGGGCAGTGCTGACTCTGTGTCAGGGACTCTGTGGCATATGAAATCTATGTACTAGACTGAGCTTTCCTTCGTTTTTTTTGCTTTAAGACAACACTTTCACTTTTAGTCCTCACACTGGGTTCCCACTGGCTGAGCCCTCAGTATGAGGTCAGTTTGCCATTAAGTCACAAATGACTTGGGAGATCCAACTCATTCCTGAGAAAGAGCTAAAATGACAACTTTGAAACATCAGATTTCATTGCAGGTGAGGGGAAATGGAAGATCTGAAGTAGCAGCTCCAAAGCCACAGCAAAACTCAGACAAGCTGCTACTGGGCCCTAACACCAGGGGCAAATATCCTAGGGCTGCTCCCTGACCTCTCCCTGGGATGCTGCTTGTGGTGCCCAGCTGACACCTCCCCAGCATGGGGCTAACAACAACACGTGCCTTTGGGAGCTTAACCACAGGCTGCCATGTGAGAACTACACCCAGCTCTCACGAGAAGTCTAGTGAGTGTAAACACAAGGACTATGAGGGGAAAGAAAAACCTACAAAGGACTGAAATGCATGCAACCAAACCCCCCGTCATATCCGAGGGGACAGAGCTCACAGTGGGAACGATCACACCCGGCCCAAACCAACGCTCCCCCACCACCCAGAGCAAGTTCTGCACTGGGCTTTGAGGAAGGAGACTGTGGGCAAGGGGGGCCGTGAGGAAATGGAAGTGCCCGTGTGTTATTTGCAGAGAGCATCACAGTGGTTAGTGTCGGTTCGACTGGCAGGAAGGAGAGGTGAGTTCACTGAACAGCACACAGCCGTGGCTCAGTCGGGAAGAGGAGGATCTAGGAGGAGGGAGTGTGTGCACCGTAGAGACAAGAGGTCTCCATCAGTCCAAAGACAAGGTGAGATAGAAAAAAAAAAAGGCCTGGGGAGTATCACATTGCCCCAGGGATTCACAGTGCCAGAGCGAGGGGGGAAGACGTGAAAACGGTGGGCGGCTTTCCTGGATCCACATCTCCCCCTGCCAGCCTGCCCTCTCTGCTCCTCCCGCCTGGCGGGCAGCTACAGCCGTACCCCT
>NW_005054512.1:248572-265938 GCF_000277835.1 Geospiza fortis
CAGCAGGTACAAAAGCCGATTAAGTCTACAGTCTCCTAAGTGCTGCTGCCTTGGACGTGGTGCCTAGGCGGGCTCAGGGCGAGCAGCTGGAGGAAGAGGGAGTTTAGAAGAGCAGACAGATCAGATCGCAAAGGCACGGTTAGACGGGGCGGACGCGGGCAGTTGCTTTAGAAGATAGTGGTCTCATACTTAGTGCTGAGGGTCCGCTTGGAGTCCTGCTTGGGGTCCACGACCCAGGAGACACTGGCATGAGACTGGGAGTCTTGGTCCACTTCAGGGGGATCCAGCTAGAAAATAAAGAAAGGGCATCTTAGGACACCCGTGCTTCTGGGACAGAACGAGCAGGGACTCAAAGCACAGAGTGCCTGCCTGCCTACTGCCCGTCCCAAAAATGTGCACGTATGCAAGGAAGTAGCTCTTGCTGGGGAGCATTTGAGTCCTTCACAGCTAAAACGTGTCTGGCCACGTCAGTCTCAACCCAGCACCCCAAGATGACTCCCTGCATTAGGCTGTGAGTCCCTGTCACCATCAGCGACAGCTTTGCTCATCTCAAACAAGCATGAAAAACGGAGCGCTACAGAAATGGGACAGAGGGAGACAGCTCCTGGCAGGTGAGCTCCCACGTGATTCACCCTCCTGACCAAGCACAGCTCTTTCCTCTTGTCCTGCTAAATCAGGGTGCCACGGGGAAGTTACCACCCCAGCAGGAGCAGCGGGGTTAGCTGAGAGCTGCCACACTGCATCAGCAGGGGCGGGAGGGAGCAGCAGATCCCCGGGGTTCATCCAAACCCCTGGCGTGGGCCAGAATGAGCATGGGGATGAACAACAACGAGGCAGGACACGGGGGCACAGCAGGAGATAGAGGAAGTGGGGAGGCAGCCCGGGTCGGTTTGGAATGGAGGATGGCAGGAAGAAGGGTAAAGACCTTCGCTCCAGGACTAACAGACTGCAGCGGCAGGTAGGAGGGGCGGTGAGTTGTACAGGTGTGACAGTAACAACAGCGGGTGTCGGGAGGGAGCGGCACCTGAGCGGGGGGAGCAAGCAGAACACAGACAAAAGGAGACATTAAAGGAAGGCAGTGGCTTGTGCAGCAGTCCCTGCTCCTCAGCAGCTCCAGTCTTGGCTGGTTTTGGCTATGGGGAATCCCATACTGCAGCTCACCTACATATCTCACTGCAGCTCTGCAGGGTTTGCAGAAGCTTTTGCTGGACCCAGCAGGGCACTAAAGCCCCATCCCACCTCGGCTACTTCCATCTCTGCTTGCCCTTCTGCTACCAGGAGAAGCCCCAGCCCCACAGCAGCAGTGACACAGACACAGACTTGCAGTGCCAGCAGCAGGACAGGCACCTGGACCCTGTCTGGGCTCCCCCCACCACCCAGGGGAGGTGTAGGGGTGTGGTGCCCACCAGAACCCCCAGCTCAGCCCAGCAGGTTGCTCCACGTACCGCGGATTTCCTCATGCCGGCTCGTGGTTTAGGCACCGGTTTGGAAGATTTTGTTTCAATCATTTCTCCTGCTCCAGCGCCCAGAGGTTTTGCTCTCTGGGCTTGCAGGGCGAGCTGGTAGGCGACCTCGAACGCCTGCCCCAACGTGAGGATGATCTCGTACGTCAGGTTCTTGGAGAGAACACAGAGAACACAAAGCTGTCAGATCACCCTGTACACAGTCCTGCTATGGGGTGCATCAGCAAGTAACATCCTACTGTGTCCCTGGCAAAGCCACTGAGTTCCAGATGTGGGGGAGCTGGGACCATGCTGCCTCCCCCAGGGTTGCCTGCCCACCTGTAAAGCCCCACCAGTACTGCAGTTCAGCAGCATAAAGAAAAATAGCCTAAAAGTCTTGTGCAATTTTGATTCTGCCCAAGTATAAAAGCAAATCACACTTCTACCTTCTCTGAGTTGTTAAATCAGCCCATTATGCTCAACATAATTGAGAGCATGTTAGGGGTTTGTGCACGGCACATTCCCCAGGAGGAAAAGCTCCTGCCCTGCTTTATTCAGTGCTGGAGACAGCAGTAATGAAACCAGACAAATATTCTCTTTGTCCACAGAGGTCCAAAGGACAGGCATTTGGAACCAAGACTATGGTAAAAATGGGTGAAAGAACCCTGGAAAGGAGCAGTCTGAGACTAGCCAATAAAGCTGAGGGATGACACAAAAGGGCTGTGAAGGACCAGGAGATGTAACATGGCAATGCACTCACCACATCCACAGTGCTGAAGACATGGCAGTAGTGATGGCTGGTCTGCAGGTCCTTGGTGATGTAGGCAAATGTGCAGAGATCCTCAGGGTCCTGGGCAGCACAGGAGATGTTCCGGATCTCGTGCTCAGCAATGACATTCTGCCGGGGTCAACCACAAGCACCCGTCACCCTTCTGGGGATGGCAAATACACCCGGCAAACAGTGGCTGTGGAGGGTGTCCTGGGGACAGGGAACAGGGGGTCTCCCAGCCAGACCAGTCCCAGCTCCCTTCCAAGGCAGGAAGAAATTGGCAACATGGTCCACAAGCAGCCAGTCTGCCAAGCCTTTGGCACTCAGGCGATCATCACCACCTTGGTATTCTCCCCCAGCCCCAGAAGCTCCCCAGGACCAGCTGTGGCTTTTGGAGACACAAAAAGTGACCTGCACCCCCAGGTAGGTGGGATTGCAGGCTGTGTCCCTCCAGACACTGACTTTGAGGCATCTGCAGCTCACCTTGTTGGAGGCATCGATGAACTTCACCCCTTTGTACGTGATGGACAGGATTATGGTTGGGATCTTCTTCATGTGCTCCGTGGATTTCTTCAAAAATGAGAATATTCAAGTGACCAACTGTGAATGGATGCTCCCTCTTTACCGCCACCCCAGAGACCCCCAGGCCTGTACAGGAAGTTTTGGGGATCTAGGACTGGGAGGAGAAAAGCAGAGGTGGAAGAGACAAGGACCTGGAGTGAACCCAGCCACCACTTTCCAGTGAAAACACCCACTCTCCCTGACTCTCTGGGTACTGAGAACAATGCTGGGAAGGGGCAGTTCACCAGAGACAGTGGCACTGCCTGTTTGGTGGACAGGGTTTGGGGAACCACTGCAGTTCTCCCCTCAACCCACATCATCACCCACATGGCGCAAGTGAAGCCCCCAGCCCCAGGGTCTCCCTACCCTCATCTTGGCACAGGCGTCCTGGGTAGACTCTGTCCCTCGGAGGTCTTTGATCAACATGGAGCCCAAGTACTGTGTGAAGGAGGGAGAGATGTTAAATCCTGCCACTCCCAAGGCAATGACAGAGCCCTGAGAGCCCAGAGCTCCTCATCCTCGCCACCCCACAAACCAAAAGCCACTTACATTGGCCTCGTACCCGCAGGACTCGAAGATGAGCTTCTCGGGCTGGTGCTGCCAGTTTTGAACAGGGGCATAGGGGGCTGCCAGGCTGGGGGGGCGCAGGGTGAGCCTGGACTCCCGACGGTCCTCCTGCAGGGCAACAGGCACAGATGTGAAGCCACAGTGGGTTGGAACAGCTCTAGGGGGGCTCTTTGAGCTGAGGGGATTGAGGTTGGCAATGGTCAAATCCCCCCGGAGCTGGGTGGAGGCAGCACGTGGGGTTAAGGTGCCAGTGCTGATGGAAATGTGAGCCATCCATTTTTGAGGCGAAACTGAGGCATAAAGGAGCTGCTGACTCTAATGTCTGAGGGAAGCTGAGCCTGACCAGCTCCCTCCTTGCATCATCCTCCCTTCTCCCTGGCTCCAGAGATGGGGGAGCCTGTGCAGAGGGCCCCAGGACACACAAAAGCAGCCACTAACCTGTGCTTTGTAGCGCTCAGCTCTGGAGTAGGGAGCAAGCTCAGTGCCACGATCGTGCTGCCTCTTGGCAGTGTCCCCAGAGGGCAGCAGGAGATCAGCAGATCTGCCAGTGCAGGAGTCGTTCTGGCTCAGGGGAGACGACGTCTGGGACATCAAATCCTGGCACTGGAAGGAGCAGACACCACAAAGAAACCCAGTCAGCTGGGGCTGTGCTGTGCCCCCCATCGCTCCCTCTACACTGCCCAACACAGGGTGCATTGAGTGGACTAATGGGGTCAGCTCCTGCTCTGGGGGCTCCTGCCTCAGTGCCAATCCCACTCTTTACCTTCTGCATGAGACACCTGCATGCCCCAGGATGGTTTAAGCCATGTACTCAGCCCTTTGTGCCCAGCATGGTTTCAGCCATGTACTCATCCCTTTGTGCCCAGCATGCCTCAGGATGGTTTCAGCCATTTACTCAACCCTTTGTGCCCAGTGTGCCTCTGCCTCCGAGAGCTCATCCCAGGAGGGCAGGGACACGCTGGGCTGGGGGCAAGGTGATTCCAGAGGGGTGGGCTCCCCTAAAGCACTAAGCTAAGCACCCGAGGGCCATGATGATCAGCCACCCCAGCTGAGGAGCGCCGGGAGCCGCCGCCAGAGCGCGCCCAGGGCCCGCAGGCACGGCCGAGCCTCGGCACAGCTGTGGCCGCATTAGTCCCATTCAAACCACTCGCTTGATTTGCCATTGACGTCCGCCCGCCCCCCGCGCCGCAGCCAGCGCTGGAGCTCACCAGCTGCAGCGCCAGGAAATGCTGCAAATGGCCCATTCTCCCTCCCCGGGCAGCATCTCAATCAGCTGAGCCGAACCGGAGCAGCCTCTCCCTGCCTCAGCCTTCAGTCTCGCCTTCCTTGGCTGCTGGTCCCTCCTGTGCTCCTGCTGCCTGGCACAGGGCACGGGGCAGTGGGTCTGTACTGGGCACCCTCCCAGTGCAGCACCAGTGTGAGCTCTCTCTGTTCTCACACTTGAACCCAGCTCCTAAAGAATCCCGTGTCAGCAAACATGGATCCCAGCTCACTTCAGCTGAGGCTGTTTGGGTTGGAAAGGCTTGGGAAACCAAGAGGGCAGAGCTCTGCAGCAGGGCAAGGACCAGATGTTCAGGTTGGGTAAACTCTAATCACTCCAATTCCTGCTCCAGGAAGCTGATTAGCAATCTCTGGGAGGAGGCAGCACAACATGCTACCCCATTCCTGAGCTCGGGGTCGCTCTGAGCCCAGCAGCTTCTGCCAAACTCAGCTCTCAAAAGCCAGTTTTCAGGAAGAACAGGGAATGGGATGCTTCCCTCCCAGCCAAACCCTGTAACAAGGGCCTGACATCCAAATGCTGCCACTCCTGCAGCAAAAATCAACATCCACACATCCTGTCGAGTGTTATTTGGCAGCGAGAGCAGGAGCTCTCAGCAGCCCAGGCGGGCCAGGGAGAGGGCTCTGGATCCCAAGGGTGCAATCAAACACCAAGTCCCAGCTGCAGCCCCTCTCCAGCTGGGCTGGGCCACTCCTGCCTGCTGAAAGCTCCCACATCTCAGACCACGAAACAAGGGCAAGAAAACGGGCTCAGAGCTCCCTTCTGAGCAGGGCAGAGGTGGGAGTGGCACCCTGCACCCCTTCAGTGCACACACCTGATCCCAAGGGGCAGCCTGACCTTTCCCATGGGGTCAGCATCCAGAGGGCTGGAATTATCTTGCCCCACTCACTGCAAGGTTGCCCCTGCACAAGCATTTGCTGCCTGAGTGGCTGGAGAGGATGAGGTGAGCAGCTGGATGGACACCACTGGCCATGGCAAGATTTCTCCCAGCACTGACACACGAGCCAGGCAGGGAGCCACGAGCAGGGACTCACTCTCAGCTGTGAGAACCGTGGTGGTTTGGCTGGTGGCTCCTCGTAGGGTCTGTCTGCCAGCGAGGCAATGATCCTCTGCCGATGGCGCAGCAGGTTCACTTTCAGCACCTGCAGGGAGAGATCGGGGTCACCACGGGCACAGAACTACTCTGAGAGACTTGGAGCAAGTGCCATCCCCAGGGAACAGGGCAGGAGCTTGCTGCCTTGGCAGGACAGGGGTGACACTCACGTTCACTATCTCAAGCTCCCAGAGGTTTTTCACAGTGTCAATAGAGCTGTAGCCACTTGAGAGGAAGGACTGGATGTAATCCTGCAGCCCCAGGGAGTCGAGCCATGCAGGAACTGATGGCTGGCTATTCCCATCACAGCCCAGCGGTTTCAACTGTGAAAGCACAAGGAAGGTGTTAAAAGCTGCAGGTGCTGGGATCCTAAGGGATATGGGGTCAATGAAAATCAGTTTACAGGCCATCACTATCTCCACTAGCCAGTAACAAAAGCACTGTACAAAGAACGTGCTTGGGATCAAGACTGGCAGGAGGAGCAGTTCCAGCATGGAGCTACCACCATCCACACAGCCTGGAAGAGCAGTATACTCCTCCTCCTCCTCCTCCCTGCCATTCCCCAGAGCCTCCCCACAGCCCTGGAGATGCAGGGTCTGGCTGTTGCTTCCCCTGTGCTCACAGCCGTGCCTGGCAGTGCCCATCCTGGTGTGCTGACCTTGGGGAGGGAGCGAGCAGCCTGGAGCAGCTTCCGGCGGTGCTGCGGGTCCCCGATCCCGATATCCCGAAGGTCCTGGTCCTCCATGACATTACAGCCCTGTGGGGACAGCAGGGAGTGACATGGGAGCAGGGGACAGCAGGAGCCACACAGCGGTGTGAATGGACATCACACCCTCCTGGCTTGACCTCCAGCACGTCCTGGCAGCAGCAGGAGGAGGAGGAGGAGGAGGAGGATAAGGAAGGCTTCCAAGGCTGGGAGCTCTGCCCCATGTACCGACCTTGGGCACACAGAGGGCTGACACGAGCAGAGCTGCAGCACACGGAGCACTGCCCTCCCCTCCCCTGCTTGCAGCCACCTTCCGTGGGATTCGACACACAGAGGCTTTAAACATCCTGTAACAGCGCCCAGGCAAACCCCAGCCCCCTCCATGCCCCAGCAGGGGCTCTGAGTTCTGCTCAACCTCCCCACACTGTGCTGTTAAAACCCATTTTCAGCCCTCTTCCCCCTGCAGAGCAGAAGCACATGGACTCCATCCCCCTTTAAAAGCCTCTGCCCCAACCTGCTTCCCTGCCCTCCTACCTGGGCAGAGCTCAGCAGGACACATCTCCCACGGCTGGCAGAGCCACGCTGCTGTGTGACTGAGGGTTTCAGCTCCAGCCCAGACCCCCTCCCTGGCCCTGCCTCCCTCTGCTCCCCAGAGAGTCCCAGCAGGTGTGTGCCGACAGCGCTTCGCTGCTCCACATTTTGGTTTTATAAGAGAAACCCAATTAAGACCGGCCTCAGGGAAGGTGAGGGCAGGTGAGATTGCCAGGCACCCTCCACAAAGGGCAGCAAAGGTTTCTTGCCCCTTCCCATCCGTGCTTTTGTGGGATTTGTGAGTGCTACCTGCTTTAAATGCAGCGAGCTGCCCCAGAGCAGCCTCCTCCTGAGCCTGTCCTTGCTCCTGGCCATGCCAGCAGCTGCTCTGCTCTCCCTGCCACTTCTATGGCAGGTGTGGTGACAGCAGAGCAGCATGGCACATGGCTCTCCACCCAGGAGCTGCCCTTCCCTCGGCCACAGAGGAGTGTTCAAGGAATTAACAGCAGAGATAAGAGATGCCCAGAGATCTCTGCCCTGCAGCCCAGACTAGGCATTTAGCAAACAGCAAATGAGCAGTGGGTGGCAGGAGGCAGAGCCCTCAACACGCCCTGATGGGGCTCCTCTGCCTTCCCCTCCCTTGGCAGCTCAGATCCCACACACTTCATTCCTGGAGAGCAGAGCCTGAGCTGACAGCCACGGCACAAAGGCATTTATTTGTCTGAGAGTTGTTTAAACAACAGAAAAGTCAGGCCTAAATGGCTCTGCAGCCAATGGGGAGGGGCTCATTCTGTGTTTTCCCAAAGGCCAGTTCACAGCCTGTGCCAGTCGGGGCCATTGTGCTGGGAAGAGCCCCTGTGCACAGCAGACCACGGCCAGACCCCTCTGCCCTGTCCCCAGAGCCTGTGAGCGAGGCCAAGGGACACCAGGGGCTCACCTGATGGAGCCACATCACATGAACTGTTCTGTGCACCCCTCAAGTGCACAAAATCGGGGAGTAAGAAGAAGCAGGTTGCTGCTGAGAGCTCCAGGCTGCCCATTTGGTGCACAAGCTGCAACTCTCTTGGACTGGGAACAAATTCCCAGTGATTAACAGGAGGAGCTGCTGCTGCCAGGGCAGTGACCTCTGGCTGGTGGGCAGCAGCATCCCACCAGAAAGATGGAAACATCCCCTCCCCTTTCTTGTTCATGAATTTTAAGCCAAAGAGCCACATTTAATGTGCATTCCTGTAACAGCAGGGGATTGTGTGCTTGGCTCCGGGGAGGAGGGAAGGGATTAATGGGGATTAACTCCCCTGACAGACACCTCACCTGGCAGGATGTGTGTGAGGAATTCATCTCCCAGAGAGAGATGGCTTGGAAAGGGCTTTTTGAAATGGACAAAGAGGGCCAGAGCAAGTGATGGGATTTCTCTCACAGCTTTGGAAAGCAAAATATTTCTGCCCTGTGAGGGGGAGGAACAGGGAGAGACTGAAGTGCCCACAGCATGGCACACCTCAGGTACCCGAAACCTGCAGTTCCCAATGCCAGGGCCTGCTCTGCTCCCTTGACCTGCCCATCTTGGTGCTCTGTGGCTCCATCCCCCTGCAGAGAGCCAGGGCTGAAGCTGGGGCAGTGCAGGAAGATGCTGGCAAGGGCAGAGCTCACAGCCAGCCCTGCCCTTGGTGCCACCCGGACAGCAGGAACAGTCAGCAGCCAAATGAGCTGTGACAATAGCAATGAGTAATTTTCATGTATAAAAACTAAACAAGCTTGCTGATCCTATTCACACTTTCACTCATGCTCACTTTCCAGTGTTGAGCCCTTTTTGGTGCTAATCCCTTTGGCATGGCCATGATCCCACACGAGCAGCACAGAGCTGGTGGCTCTTGCTCTCCCACAGGGCACCGGTGCCAGCCCCAAGGCAGGGCAGTGGGTGTTCTCCCACCTTTGGCATCTCAAATTAAAAGTAAATTGCTTGCTCTGTAGCAAGGATAGAAGGTAGTTAAACACTGTGAAGCCTACAGCTTTCTCCTACACTCCTTATTTTTATGTGTCACGTTAAATTCCCTCGGTGGCAGTCTGTATTCTCTGGGTACTT
Organism: Geospiza fortis; assembly: GCF_000277835.1. Taxonomy (NCBI): domain Eukaryota; kingdom Metazoa; phylum Chordata; class Aves; order Passeriformes; family Thraupidae; genus Geospiza; species Geospiza fortis. The sequence continues at coordinate 257,601 of NW_005054512.1, forward strand.
AACAAGGATAGACAAAGCATAGCAGCTCTGAACAAATCATTCCAGCCCCTGGTGCAGGAGAAATGTCCTTCAAACCCATCTGGATTTCAACTCCCATGCAAAACAATAATCTGCCACTAAAAGAGAGAATTAAATACAAAGACACCAGAGATCTTTTAACCTTTGCCAGCCACACAGAGGAGCCAGACTTTAAACCTGTCTGCACTCAACACACCCTCAGGCAAGAGCCAAGGAGCAGAGCTGCTCTGCAGGGCCACGGCTCCTTTTTGGTTTGACCTAAAGGTTCCCTTTGGTGCTGGCCACAGGGCAGCAGATGCCACCTCCCAGTGCTCCTCTGAGGGCTCAGGGCAGCCCCAGCTCCCACCAGCCCTCCCCAGGTCCTGTGAGGACGGGCTCAGTGGGGAGAGCAGGGCTCCAGGATGTGCTCTGCCACCAGCCCAGTCCTCCCGGAGCCTCCAGCAGCAGCCTCAGAGATGCCAATTACAATCAAAAAGACTTTTTTTCCGATTTCATTCCTTGTGACAAGTGCTTTTTACCTTGTACGTTCCTCCTGGGTGCCCCAGCTCTGCGGGGCTGAGCAGAGCCAGGCAGGCTCAGGGCTGGCCTGGGCCTGAGATCTCCCTGTCACCCACATTTTGGGGCAGTGAGGGACACCCAACAGCTCCTGCACCCCAACATCTCACCATGTGCTCTGTCAGGAACCAGCCCCGCCTGGGCTCAGCCAGGGAAGGTGAAATGCATTACCTGGGGCAGATAAACTCTGGCTGCTCTAAGAGCTGAAGCATCAGCCCAGTCAGACACCTGGAGCTGGGGAGGCTGAGTCCCACCCTGGCTCCCAGCAGGCACAGACTGGCTGCCAGGCACTCAGAGGGCCCTTCATCCCCCAGCCTGGCCTTCAGCTTCCTCTGAGCCCCCTCTCTGGGGAAGCACCAATACCCAACCCCATGAGGGGACTCCTGAGCCCTGTCCCTGCCCTCCCCACTGCCCCAAGGGAGGGCAGGGATCTGCCAGTGACCCCTGTCCCCACTGGGAGCCCTGTGCGATGCTGGTGCAGCCAACCTGCCTGCAGAGACACGAGTTCTTGGAAAAAGGGCTGCCTTTGGTCACACCTCACTGCCTGCACTGTAGTTAAACAGCCTGTGAGGCTCCAGGTTTCTCATTAAAGGCAGAAAAAACAGTCAGAGGTTACCTGGCAGAAGGCAGCATCCCCTCCTGCTACCGAGGTGACCCCAAAGGGACTGAGCCAAAGGCAGCGCTGCCCAAATCTGCCAGATTCCTCCTCCAGCAGGACACTCTGCAGGCACTTAAATACCCAATTTTCAGATGCTGCTTCCTCCCCAGAGCCTGGCATCCATCCATGCTCCTGCTCCAGCTAAGGAAGGGCCTGGGGCAGTGAGTGCTCCCTGCAGGACTCGTGGCTGGGCTGGCAGCACAGGGACCTGAGGGCAGCGCTGCCATGAGCACACCCTGCACGGGCAGGATGGCACCAGCATGGCACCAGCATGGGGCTGCTCCAGAAAGCAACAGATGCAAAACCCAAACACAGCGTTCCCAGACTCCAAAGGCTCCTGCAGACACCCCAAGCAGAGAGACAGATGAAGGCTCTCTGTGCATACAAAGTGCACACAGAGCTCATTTTCTTCTTCCCCTCAGTGCATTTGAGACAATTTGCATCTTGTTGAAGATTCTGCTGTCACTGCTACTGCTCTGCTTTTGGCAGAGATGGAGACAGGTCCAGCTCACAGCTGGGCACACCCAGATCTCACAGCAGGGGGATCCCATTTGATCATACAAATCTGTGTTTGTGATCTGTGGAGTTTGGTGCCTTCCCTTAAAGGCATCTGCAGTCTGGGGTACTTGAGTGGAAAGCAGGGGAAGGATCTGTTTGGCCCCAGCTCTTCACAGAGCATCAATGGGGAAAGGGGCTCATACACAAAACCCTACAATAAATCTGAGATTAGCACACAGCCACGTCATTTTTAATTTTCTTCCCCATGCAGACTGGCAGTGTGACAACGGCAACAGAGGGAATCGGTCATGGTTGTCAAGTTCAGGCAATTTTATTGAGAGGAAAAAAAAAATTAACTGCAACTTTAATGGGTTTTTTTAAATGTTTATGGGGCCTGGAGCTACTAATGAATCAAACATAAGTATCCTCTAAATTGCCAGTTCTGGTCCACCCACTTTGCTCCTCAAAATCCACTTCAACCTCTCTGCTCCCCGTGGAGTCCATTCCTATTATCCAGGGAGCTTTGGCACAGTTCTGCCATTTCCCAAGATCCTCAAACTTCCTTCAACCCCAGATCCCTGCGTGCCTCTGCTCTCACCATTCTCTTGCAGAGACAACCCCAACACCCCTACCATGGTGGATAAAGCACAGTCCTTGGGAACCTCCCAAGGACCAGCCAGAACTCACTGGGGAGATGTCAAACAAAATTCATTTAATTGAATGAAGTGATTCCCACTCAGGGGTTTGGCAGAGACCCTGACCCCAGGGTCCAACTCCCCTCTTAGGGGCTCATTTAGTGCTGCACAGTCTGGAGGCACTGGCACGTGTTCCTGGGGGCTGACAGCAGTGACCAAATCCAGAAACAGCCACCCAGAGCTTCTGCCCAGCTGAGGAGAGCTCACTCCAGTTCCAGCCTGACACAGCCCAGGCATGAGCTACCCAGAGCTCACCTGAGTCTGCAGGAAAATCCCTGCACCAGCTGTGGTCAGGCCATGTTCTTGCTGTGTTTCAACAAGAGCAGATGCAGTAAAACCCCATCAGGGGTCTCTGGTGGCCCCTCACAGATCATTCCTGGGTGCAAATAGCTACTGGAATGTGTCAGAGCAGTCTTCCCCAAATGGCTACTATAAAATGACAAGTTCTATATGAAAATAGAAAAAAGCTCAGGGGCAGACACATTCCCAGAGCATGTCCAGAGCCTGGCTGCTGCCCAGGGGACCAGCAGCTGCGTGCCAAGCTGGGCCATTCCGAACTGGAGCAGGCAGAGCTGAGTGACTGAGGACACAGGAGATGCCAGTGCTGCAGCAGGACAGCTACCAGGTGAGAATGAGGATTGTGCAGATGCCAGCCCACACCCAAATCCCAGGATGTGAAGAGCAAAGGAGACCTGGCTTTGTCAGATGTGGATTGGGGCTGTCCTCAGCCCAGGAAGGCACGAGAGGCACTGAGCTCATCTCACACCCCCAGCCAAGGTGAGCTAACCTAAGCCAAGGCCTCAACTCCACATTTATCCTGGTTTTGCCTGCACACACACAGAGGAGAAGGGGAAGGAAAGGCTGTTCTGTTCGTGAACAACACCGCAGGCTAATCTAACATGGCCCTGAATTGCACTGAATCACATTAATGTCAGTACTCTAAATTATTTGCAGACACCCCATTCTTCCACCACCATCATTTTTCTACCACTTCTCCCCAATTATAAAAAAATAAATAAAATCCCCCAGAGGAGCCCAGGGCACTACACACAGAGAACAGATTTCCCTTTCTGACGCTGTCTCATTGAATCAGCATTAGCTGCTTTCCACACACTCCATGGGAATCCAGGCTTGAACAATAAAAAAAAGCCATAAAAAATGGTTTATGTTCTCTTTTACCTGCTCATTTGTGAATCAACATATCTTTGAACTGAATAAGAAGTTCAACTCCAGAACACTGGTACCACTGCCAGAGCACGCGGGGTTTGCCCTTCTCAGATGTCAGCCCAGGGGAAGCTGCGGGGCAGCAGCAAGATCCCACCCTCCAGGGGAAGGGGAAAGCTTTTGCAAGCATCTCAGATACATTTATGGGATCTGTGGGATCACAAAACACCCTGTGAGGGAACAGGTAATGGCATTTCCTTCCCACTTCTGTGGAGGAATTCCGCCATCAGTTATTGCAATTCCTTCTCGTTACAGTGGCCACGTCCTTCCCCTCTCCAGACAGGCAAAGTCCAGCCTGCTGTTTCCCTGGGTTAATCTCTGCTTGCTGCAGGGACCAGGAATGCACTGGGCACCCCCAAATCAATTTCCTATGCATTTTGGACTTCCCAAAAGGGACATCTGTGGCAGATACACTGGTGAGCACAGCAGACATGATGGGGCCAAGCTCCTGGAGCAGCAGAATCCCTGTTGGTCCATATTCCTGTGACATTTTTCCTGCTTTCCCAGCTCATTGCCCGCCAAGGACAATTAAGTCCATTTATTGTGCACTTTTCTGGATGACACCTTTCACTCAGTGCAGCAGTTTTGTGATCTGACCTTTCACTCCCCTCCTCTGGTGAGGGATGAGGCAATGAGGCTCCTGGACCTCGGGGCTGCGTTCCTCCACGTGGGAGGCAGCAGTGCTGCTCCTCCTGGGTGGTGGGCTGGCCATTCCTGGTTCACTGGAGCTGTTCACATTTGGCAGGCAGCGCTGCTGAGGGTTTTATCCTACTTGCAGAGCTGCATTTTTGCTAAGTCAAGGACAGCACAGCCACTGCCAGCAGCTTTGCCGTGGTTGTGTTCACCCAGCGCACAAATAAACTTTCCCCTCTGATGAAGGAATCCCAGCGGGCTGCAGAGGAGGAGGAGGATTGGAAGCACTATCTCCACTTGAGCTGTTCCTAATCCCAGCTGCCTGCACAGGCTGCTGCCCAATTCCAGCTCCATACGAGTGTCCCAGTCTGAGTGCCCTGTGGCAGTGGTGCTGGCCATGAAGGTCACTTGGTGGCAAGGCAGAGGGTGAGGGAAAGAAGCTGCTGTCTTGGACAGTGGGGTTTGTGCTTGAGAGAGGCAGAATAACAGGGAAAGCCTCTTCCCTGCCTTGTCCACAAACAGAACGTGGCTACTCTAGGAAACTTGAGGGGAACGGAAGAATTTCTGCAGATGCAGAGATGTGGCCCAATATGCAGAGTTGGGAAGAGAACTCCAGTATTTTGGAAAGCTAAGCTACCTAAATTCACCTTTTATCACCCCTTTCTTCCCTCAACCAAGACAAAAGATTACACAATCCAAGATCTGTGTAGACTTTGGTCCTTCCCAGGAACACATAGAGGGACAAGGCGCTCCAACGTCACGTCACATCCATGTCCCAAAAATCCTCCTGACTTGTGCCAGCAATACCCACCCCCGAGTGAAGCCAGTGCTTGATCAAGACCAACTTTGTCCCTGATGCAGAGCTGGAGTTCCCAGGAGCAGAGAGAAGGCTCCAGAGCACCTTTCCCTTCCACAGCACAGCCTGGGAGACACTCGTGGCTCCCCCTGTCACCTGCAGGAGCTGTGGGTCCCCGAGCCCCTCTCAGTTGTTGGTCAGCAGACCCCAAGAGGAGCAGGACCCTCCCTGCTGCCCACTCCAGCTGCAGCCTGTCCAGTGAGGCAGCCAGCACGTGGCTGGAGCACAGCTAATCCCCTAATCCCCAGTTCCTGGAGTTCTGAAAATAACGGAATTATTATTTTTGGAAACAACACATGTTTCTGCCTTCCTATATTAACATCTAATTAAGAAGCCAAATATATTTACAGAGCACTTTTCAAACTCCCTTTACACACAGTGTGCTCATGAATAATTTCCCTACCTGGGGGTAAAGGCTCTTGTGACATGGGGCATAGATTAACACAGGAGCCAGCTGAAAATACCCAGGGAATCAGAAATTCCTGAAAGCAGACCTGGCTGCAGCACAGGCCACCAGAGCTCCAGCAAGCCCAGCACCCCCAGTCTGAGGGTGCTGGGGGCAAACAGAGCACTTTAAACCTTGGTTCTCCAGTGAAGAGCAGCACCAAGCACCCTGGTGCCCTCTTAGGCTGTTTTTAACCCTCCTCTTAGTTATTATCTACTACAGGCTGAGTATCTTCCTCAGTAATTAAAGGGCTCTTTTAGGACACTGCCCTGCTCTGTAGCTACACCATCTCTGCACACTGAACACTCTTCTCCTGCAGAGCTCCTGGTTTGCCCCCAAAAGGCACCTGAGGACCCCAGAGCAAAGGGACCATCCTGGCACACCAAAACACCCTGCAGCTCTCTGAGCAGGGAGCAGTGCAATGCAAAATTCTGCACAGAAAACACTTTTCATATCAAAAGACTCCAATTTCCTAGTTTGGGCTACTAAAACTTAATTAATCTCATAACCCACCTGTGATTTGCAAGGCATTACCCAGCGTTCTTTGGACCTTGAAATATTGAACACAGTGAGGCCCTAAGAGGGACTAATCCTTTCATAGAAACTGTTCAATTTCAGGAAATTAACACTCTCAGTTTGGAATATTCTCTGTCAGAGACTGGAAGGGGCAGCCAGTAAAGCACTGGTTGTGCAGAGAAGAGGACTGGGCAGCCAACACTCAGAGCTTGGTGTCCTGAGCCCCTGCTCTGCCCAGCTTCAGTGCTCACAGCAGTTTTAATAATTCATGCAAAAACATCAAAAACACCACTAGAACCAAATTAACTACCTGTTCCTCACTTGTGCTCTATCTGAAGGTTTTGCTCCCTCAACATCAGAAGCTGAAGGCAAGGAACAACACAGAGGGAAAGATTCTAAATAATTCAACTTTCCTGCTGTGCTAATGTATTAGCTTGGAGTTCTCAGGGCTGGGATGAATGGATTTAAAGCCAGGGTTGGCACGGGTGCCAGGGTCAACTCCCTAGGAAAGGAGATAAGCAGCAAAATGGAAATCAGCTGGGCTTTGCACAAAATCTTTGTGAAATTATTTGACCTTTTAAATTTGAGGGGAATGAGCAAATGAGTGTCCCATCCCCTGAATCCAGCAGCAGCCAAGTGCTGCACTGGGGGCAGCCATCCAGCACTGGACAGGGGAGAAAAACATCCAGCCATGAAGAGAGCAAATCCTACCACGTACCCATTCAAAAGTATTTCTTTAAGCCATACAGGGAGAACCCCTCCTGCAGCACCAGGATTTTCCCTCTTGGCAGTTCATCCATCATTCCACACAAATTCTCGGATTTTTACACCGTGCGGCTTTAAGTTTCTAGACACTGGTTATTAAAACCCTCAACCCTGAGCATTACCATGTCGTCATCATTAGGTTTCAGAGCCAACAGTGTCAGTGCAATTAGGTACAGCTCATTAACATACTGCCTGCATGCTCTGAGCAAGTACAGTTCCAACAAGAGGTCTGCTGCCTCCTTCACAGCCCAGAGCACAGAGTGCCCAGGGCTTCCATCAAAACAGCAGCAAATTTCAGTTCCCATTTCTGGAGTTAATTGCACAGTAAAGATTTAGCGGGCAGATGAAATAAAATTTTAGCAAGAAAATCAACAACACCTGAATTAAATGTGAAAACACAACATAACCCTCATCTATTCCTTCTGCCCAACCTCCTACAGCCCCCAACACCATCCCGGCGGGCGGCAGGACCCGGCTCTGCCTGGTGCCCACTCGGGGCATCGGCAAGGCGGGAAGCTTTGGCCAAGGCATCCCCCAGAGGCTGGAGTCTCTGGGGACACTCACCAGGAAGCGAACATCATCAAAGCCATTCAGGAGCAGCTTGCTCTCGTACTGCTGCAGGCCGATGGACTCCAGCCACTCCCCGACGCTCTGCTCCAGCATCCGCGAACCTGACGAGAGAGGAATCGGCAGCCGCTTGAACAGGGAGAAACCGTTCAGGCGGTAGCAGCGGCACTCTGAGGAGGACAGATGGCATTGCCACATCATAGTCATTACCATCAAGAAACTCAAAAAATTATGCCCAGAGTACAACAAATCAGCGGGCTGACAATTCCTCTTGTGTGCACAGAGCATGGACAACGAGCTCGCGCTGCCTCGGCGGGCTCCGGGTGCAAATCTCACTGCAGTTCACACTCAGAAAAGAAACTCCTCGCCCGGGCAGAGATTCAGAGGAGCTGCTGGGGCGCTGAGATCACAGGCACTGCTGTCAGGGCTCGTGAGTTCCTTGCCAGGCAAGCACATGAAGCCCAACCCCATGGGGATGCGGATCCACTCCTCGGCTCAGCGGAAGGGGGCGGGAGGAGAGCAGCAAACTTCCACCCGAGGCATTCCCAGGCAGTCGCAGGTGCGAGGGAAGGGAGCGGAGCTGTGCCAGTCCTCTCATCCACACACCTCTGGACACAGCCCCGGCTCAGCAGGGAGCACGGAGCAGCCTGAGAGGAAACAGCTTCATGCAGCCGAGCCAGCTCGGACACGGTGGATGCTCGGGAAAGCAGCAGGAGCCCAGGCAGAGCGGCTGGCCGCGGGAAGACACGCAAGACAAAGGAAGCACAGACTGCAGTAGCGGAGAGGAAGGGCTTGTGCTCTTCCTCCCCAGCAGTCCTGAGAGAGGCAAACCATGGGCAGGGGCTTGGTCTCGCTGTTTCTGTGTTATGGGGACCCCAGGCTCATGTCTGGCAGCCCTGGCTCTGTCA